>NC_061111.1:243373117-243470222 GCF_002878395.1 Capsicum annuum | reverse complement strand
TAGGTGATTGGGTATTTTTGAAGGTATCACCAATGAAAGGGGTAATGAGATTTGGCAAGAAAGGGAAGTTGAGTCCACGTTATATAGGCCCGTATAAGATCACTCGAAGGTTTGGACAAGTTGCATCTGAATTAGAGCTACCCCAAGAGCTCTCATCAGTACATCCGGTATTTCATGTGTCAATGCTTAGAAAGTGCATCGGAGATCCATCACATATCACTTCTACTGAGGATGTGCAAGTTGCGGAAGATCTTACCTATGAGGAAGTGCCTATTGCTATTCTAGATCGCCAAGTTAAGAAGATAAGAACTAAAGAGATAGCATCTGTGAAAGTACGTTGGAGAAATCGTCAAAGGGAAGAGATTACATAGGAAGCTGAGGAAGCAATGAAATCTAAGTACCCTCATTTGTTCAAAGATGAAGAGAAAGTTCAAGAAACGGAGTTAGAACATTAACAAGTAAGTTTTTTTTATATATGAAAAGTATTTATGTGATGATGTGAATATTAATGATGGACTTGAACTTGTTTCGGTTGAATAACTACGCTAACATTCGAGGACGAATGTCCTAAAGGGGGGAAGGATTTTTCCTGCACATTTACTATTCCCAAATATCCCGGCCACCGTTTTATAGTTTCGAACGTGCTCGATTATATCCGAAACCTATCCGTTTTTGGAAATCTTTATATCGTTGGAAAGCTTATTCAATAACCTTCGCATGGAACCATCGACGGGCAAATTCCAGTATAAATTAAAAAAAAAAAAAAATTAATTCCATATAAATAAGACCAATACACGTACTTGAATACGCCAATACACGTACTTGAATACGGGGTGTTACAGTTAGGAATGAGATTGTCCGAGAAAAGGTTGGTGTGGCTTCGGTAGAGGACAAGATGCGGGAAGTTCGGTTGAGATGGTTCGGGCATGTGATGAGGAGGGCACGGATGCCCCAGTTCGTCGATGTGAGAGGTTAGCGTTGGATGGTTTCAAGTGGGGTAGGGGTAGGCCGAAGAAATATTGGAGAGAGGTGATTAGACGTGACATGGAGCAATTATAACTTACTGAGGACATGACCCTAGATAGGAAAGTTTGGAGGACGCGAATTAGGATAGAAGGCTAGTGCATGTGGGAGGGTCGTAGTTAGTAATTAGGGGAGCGTCGGGGCGGGGGTATGAGGGTGGGGGGTGCCTTTGGTTCGTTAGCGTAGGGTATTACTAATTGAATTTCCAAATGTATTTTACCAACTTCATTGCCACTATAACAAGGAAAGCAAGTTCTACAGCATAGTAACTAATAAATCGAAGTTCATTCTTCTTCTTTTCTTTTTACTTATTATTGTAGTGTTCGGGCCAACTTCCACGCACCTCGACAAAATCAAAGTTCATTCTTTATGCAATTGAATTTCCAATTCCAATTTTACCAACATCATAGACTCTAGCACAAGGAAAGTAAGTAAGACAACGTGGTAACTAGTAAAATCAGAGTTCATAATTATGCAATGAAATCGATAATCGAATTCCCAATTTGTATATTACCAATTTTATAGCCTCTATCTCAAGAAGTAAGTAAGACAACGTAGTAACTAATAAATCGTAGTTCATTCTTTTTTGTTTCTTGATAATTGTGGTTGTCCAGGCCAACTTCCATGCACCTCAACTGAATCAGAGTTCATTTCTTATGCAATCAAATTTCCAAATCGTATTTTACCAACTTCAAGACAACGTAATAACTAATAAATCAAAATTCACTTTTTTCTTTTAAAAAAAATAAATAACTGTAGTGTCTGGTCCAACTTCCGCACACCCCGACTAAATCAAAGTTCATCCTTTATGCAATTGAATTTCCAAATGTATTTTACCAACTTCATAGCCACTGTAACAAGGAAAGCAAGTAATATAGAATAGTAACTAATAAATTGAAGCGCATTCTTCTTCTTGTCTTTTTTCTTATTACTGTAGTGTCCGGGCCAACTTTCCATGCACCTCAACTAAATCAAAGTTCATTCTTATGCAATCAAATTTTCAATTTGCATTTTACCAACTTCTATAACTGCATATGTCCGGGTCAGCCTCCACGCACCTCGACTAAATCAAAGTTCATTGCTTATACAATGAAATTTCCAAGTCGCATTTTACCTAACTTCAAGACAACATAATAACTAATAAATCGGAGTTCACTCCTTTTCTTTTCTTTTTTTTAAAATAACTATAGTGTCCTGTCCAACTTTCACGCACCTCGACTAAATCGGAGTTCATCCTTTATGCAATCGAATTTCCAATTCGCATTTTACCAACTTCTATAATTGTATTGTCCGGGTCAGCTTCCACACACCTCGACTAAATCAGAGTTCATTCCTTATATAATGAAATTTCCAATTCGCATTTTACCAACTTCTATAACTGTATTGTCCGGGTCAACTTCCACGTACCTCGACTAAATCAGAGTTCACTCCTTATACAATGAATTTCCAAATCATATTTTACCTATCTTCAAGACAACGTAATAAACAACAAATCGGAGTTCATTCTTTTTCTTTTTTTTTTACAACTGTAAGTTTCCGGACCAACTTCCGCGCACCTCGACTAAATCAGAGTTTATCCTTTATGCAATTGAATTTCCAAATCGTATTTTACCAACTAATAACTAATATATCGGAGTTCATCCTTTTCTTCTTTTTCCTTAAAATAACAGTAGTGTCCGGACCAACTTACATACAACTCGGCCAAATCAGAGTTCATTATTTATGTAATGGAATTGCTAATCGAATTTCCAATTAGTATTTTACCATAACCTCAATCACATGGAAAGTAAGTAACACAACGTAGTAACTACTTATAATAAATCGAAATTCATTCCTCTTCTTTTTTGATAACTATAATGTCCGGACCAACTTCCGCACACCTCGACTAAATCGAAGTTCATTCTTTTTTTCTTTTTCTTTTTTGGGCCAACTTCCGCACACCTCGACTAAATCAGAGTTCACACTTTTTCTTTTTTTTCTTAATAACTGTAGCGTCCAATCCAACTTCCGCACACCTCGACTAAATCAGAGTTAACTCTTTTTCTTTTTTTGTTTAAATAACTGTAGTATCCGGACCAACTTCCGCACACCTCAACTAAATCGGAGCACATTCCTTTTTCTTTTTCTTTTAATAACTATAGTGTCCGGTCCAACTTCTGCACACCTCGACTAAATCAGAGTTCGTTCTTTTTTCTTTTTCTTTTCTTTTTTTTTTCTAAAAAATAACTGTAGTGTCCAGGCCAACTTCCACGCACCTCTGATTAAATCAGAGTTAACTATTTATACACTGGAATCGCAAATCATAGCCACTATCACATTGAAAGTAAGTAATTAAATCGAAGTTCAATCTTTTTTCCCTTTTATTTTTCTTTTTTGATACTAATTGTAGTGACTGGACCAACTTTCGCTCACCTCGACTAAATCAAAGTTAATTATTTATACAATGGAATCGCTAATCGAAATTCCAAATCGTATTTTTACTTGACAGTTAGTTGCTACGTATAATACAAAAGGGAAACTTACGAGTAGATTTCACCGGAAAAGGAGATCGGAGGACGCCGGCCAACAGGAACTGACGGTCAACTTTTCGCCGACGTGAAGAAAACTCCGGCGGGAAAAAAAATTGGGGAAATGAAATTCGCGATGGTTATTCTTTATTCTTTATTTAAGTCACCGTTTTTTTCTGAATATTCAGGAAGAAAAAAACAAGATAAAAGAGTAAGCTATAATCAACTTAATTATTATTAGCAACGTGGCTTGTGGCGCAGCTGCTTCACTCTTAACCAGAGGTTGAGGAGGGTTCGACTCTGGCTGCAGCATTACCCTCAAATGAGGCCCTATCCTATGTGAATTTAGATTAGTCGAGATTCAATGCGGATACCGAACACCAGATGGAAAATAAAAAAAAAAAACTAATTATTGTTATATATTTATTTATTTATTTATTTATTTATTTGGACAAACAATATAAATCCCAAAAAATTGGAATTTAATTACTAAAAAAAGTTAATATTTTATATAACTACTAAAAAATTTTATTTGGTCTGTCGAGATATATAATTAGCTCCTGATACATTCAACGAAGATATATTTTTTTCTTTATAAAGATACATAATAAGCTTCCGACAATTTTTTTAGATTTTAGGTCTGACGAGATACATAATACATCCAATCAAAATATTTTTTTTTTTGTAAAGATACATATTTAGCTCACAACATATTTTTTTAATTTTAGGTCTGTCGAGACACATAATACATCCAACGGCGATACATTTTTTCCTTTGTAAGGATACATGCTCGCGATATTTTTTTTTAATTTTAGATCTTTCAAGACATAACACAATCAACGAAAATACATTTTTTCCTTTGTAAAGATGCATAATTAGCTTCCGATTTTTTTTTTTTGTTTTGGGTCTGTCGAGATACATAATGCATCCAACAAATATATGTGTTTTTCCTTTGTAAAGATACATAATTAGCTTTCGATGAATTTTTAGAGTTTAGGTCTGTTGAGATACATAATACATCCAACCAAAATACGTTTTTTTCTTTGTAAATATATATAATTAGCTCTCGATATATTTTTTAAATTTTAGATCTGTCGAGATACATAATTAGCTCCCTATACATCAAATAAGGATACATAATTAGTTGAGATTTCTATGATTACTTTACAAAAATGGAGATTTATGTAGATATCGTAAGTTAAGGTGTATGTTTATGTTATACAATATTGAAGGGCGACTAATTCAGATTACGATGCATGGTAAAGGACTTTACGGGTAATGTTTTTTAACAAGATTTTGTTCATTCTCAAAATTCGAAGTTGCAATCACTAATTAAAGTAATTAATCTTATTCGATTTTATATACATTTTATTACACTTTTCGAATTTCAATGTAATAAATAGTTTGTATGATTTAATTATTTTTTTTAGTAAATTTTTATATTATTTAAATAAAATCTTTTTTTATTCGGAATTTAGTCTTTTCGTCTTTTGCTAAGTGTATTTATTGGGCAAGATTTATGCATTTTCACTATAGAAATTGTTGCTTATAGCACCACATTTGCAGTCTCATATACATGATTTTATCTCAAATAAAATTTTGCAGTGTTATGAAACTTTATCATAGTGGTTATTAAATTAAGGAAAATGTATTGAATATGAAATTTCAAGTTCAAATATTATTGAATTTTGATTTTAAGTTGATATTTTTCTTATTAGTATGTCTCAAAGGAACTCAATTTGTAGTAATTAAATTTGTACAATGATTGAAAATACTTTTTAAAATAATCATATTTATTGTTTTATCTTTCTTTATTTGACGGAGAGTACCTAACTTTTCAAATTAAAATAAGTTATCACATTTGAAAATTGCATATAGTATAAAGAATTTGAAGATTACCAATAGTGACCAAAGAAGCAACCAAACTTGACTTGGGTCCTATAAGTATAATAAAAATATGCTAATGAATGATGTTCTATTTTTTTAAATGTCATGCTAAAATCACTACCCCACTTTCTTAAATCATTGCTAAAATAATGTATGTATGTTTGTTTGTATGTAAATGTTTATATATAACACAATTATTCTTATTGATTGGTTCATTTGGCAAATGTTTGGTGCGAAAGCGATTGAGTGTGGAATAGCATGTTATATAGATTAGGGGTCAAAGAGCCGAGGGTGAGTTTAGGGGTCAGATCTTGGGTAAGGATTGCAAATTGGGTCCCCTAGTCAGGGTTGGGAGTTAGGTCGGATTGGGTCAGGTTGAAATTAAATCTTGTATCGAAAAGTTAGACAGTTGGGTGTCGAGATTAAGAGTTGGGTCTTAGGGTCAGTAATGGGGTTCTGGGTTTCGACCTAAGAATCTAAGCCCGACTAATTGGGGCCTAACTCCTCACCCTGACCCTTGAACCCAATTCCCTATTTCGTCCCACGATTCAACTCCTGGACTACAACTTGAGACCTGATTCTTGGGTCAAGGTTGGATTCTGAATCTCAAGTTGTATGGTGAAGTTGAAAGAGGATTTTGAAAAATATATTTTTGAAAACATTTAAGTTAACTAAACATGAGAAAATTTGAAAACATTTTCATAGAATATTTTAGGAAAATATCAAATAACCAATATATGATTATGAATAATGTATTTATACACACTCAATATTAAAAAAAAAAAAAAGATTAAATAAATAGAGAAGAGGTGTGTGCCATAGTTTATAGTATTAGAGAGGAGGAAAATAACAAAGCTTGTATTAATTCATCCTTTTTTATAATAAAAATCTCCCTCTTTGAAGTTGTCAATTTTGTGAATCTTCTTCTCATTTTAGTTCTCAAAAAAAAAAATTGAACCCAAAACAAATCACAATTGCAAACAAGTATATATAAATATGTGCATACTGTGGACAGATCAAATTCATATAAAATTTAAATTTGATATATATTTTATTGGGTTTAAACTTATTTTGAGCTCAAAAAAAAACAAAAAACCTATTGTATTCTCATCAAGGTTCATCTTATCTTGAAGCCCAAACTCATCAAGTGACGTGGCATCCCAGTCAAATCCAAGACCAATGAGATGCCGTCACATGTACAAATGATGTGGAAATCTCATTCAAATTCAACAACCAGTCAAGTGGCAAAGTGACATGTTTCGGCCAATCACAAACAACTAGGCCTACCCCTACAACTATAAATAGGGGAGTAACATAATATTCTAAAAAGAAGAAAAGAAAAAGGAGGACATTCTGCAAGCATTGGAGGAAGCTTCTGCACTGACTACACAGCTATTCAACGAATTTACTAACGGAGTTTTGTCCGGAGATCAACTCGACAAGACGAAGTGTTGTCAGACAATTCCTAGAGATCCAAACACATTTCTAGGAGGCTCAAATCATCCTACATTTGAGAATCACGCTGCAAAGGTCCTCGAATCACGGAAAAAACTTAGGACAGAAGAATCGAGAGAATAACAGAATTGTACCCGCAAAATTCATTTAAATAAAATTATTATTTTTATTTATTTTTGCTTGTAGTTAATTTTCAACGTTAACAAAAATTTGTTGCGAACACGTACCAATTATCAAAAAGTAAGAAATAAGAACTTAAGCAGTGCGGTTAAAAGTAATACTTGGGGTAAATGAATTCCACACTTAATAAAGAAAAATCAATTATTCCCCTAATATTAAAAATAGAAATTTAATTTCTACTTCTACCTCTGCAATTATCAACACTCTCCACGATTAATATGAATGAACTGTATTTGTTTTGGACAATTTTGAATTTTTCATTTTTAAAATAAACTAAAGAAATAGAAAGTTTACCTTAAATTATAAAGGGAAAAAACATTGTTTCCATCCTAAACTATACCCGAAAAGTTGAAGCCACACCTAAACTATACTAGTGACCTATTACACACCTAAACTATAAAAAAGTGAAACCATTTACACTCTGTCAGGCTACCACCACTTGCATGCAGTGTAGTGTTTTACACGCGCTGCCACGTCAGCACCACTTCAGTAAAAAATATCACTTTTTTATAGTTAAGGTGTGTAATAGGTCACTTATATAGTTTAGGTGTGGATTCGACTTTTCAACTATAGTTTGGGGTGGAAACGATGACTTTTCCCTTAATGTTTTTAGCCGTTTACTTTTGTTATTTAATAGGCTGGACGCGCCTAAAATAAGTCTAACACACGCGCCTTAGAATGGGGGTTGCGAGGAGGTAATAATATCACTTTTTTATAGTTAAGGTGTGTAATAGGTCACCAGTATAGTTTAGGTGTGACTTAGATTTTTCGAGTATATTTAGGGTGGAAATGATGTCTTTTCTCAATCATAAAATTATTTACATCTGTAATCACCAATACTATCCAAGCTTCATTTTAAAGAAAAGAAAATTCAACAAAAATAATATAAGTAATATTAGTTGATAAAAGAAATCTAAAGCTAAAGAGAACGTAATTGTCTAACATATATCTTACAAATCAGAATCAAAAGTTTACCTCAAATCATAAGCAAATTTACCTCTACAATCATCAAAACTATCAGAACTTCATGTTAACGAATGTAAAATTTAATAAAATCCATTTATTACTCTACTACTTAAAAACAAAATTAAAAATATTAAATTTTTTTAACTCAAATCATAAGTAAATCTAATTCAATGTTTATCAACTATTCAAACTTCAAGAAAAGAATGTAAAATTTAAGAAAATCAATATAAGTAATATTAATCGATAAAAGAAATAAAAACCTAAAAATTAATATAAAAGCTTTTTTTTTAGAAGAATCATAGGGTAGTTGGATTGTTTAGCATTACGATTTTATTATAGAAAAACACTATCGTAAAGGACAAAACAATAATTATTTCCTTGACCTCAATTTGCTACAATATAGAAGGAAAACAATAACTATAATAAGTTCATAAGAAAAATAGTTAAAGAAAATAATATCTTTTCGATTAATCAAGGACACGTTATGACGTAATAGGGAAAAGTTAAATTATGGGAAACTTTTTGCCTTTTGGTTTAAATATTAGAATTCTCCCTTTTATGGGATAATTATATAACTTAGTCAAGACTAATATTTATCTTATTTAGATAAATTTTAATTAATTACAATTTGTAGCTTTTTTTTATCTATTATTTTTTCATAATTATAATTCATAGTCTCTTTCAATGAATTTTTTCTTTTTTCTCTATTTTGTATTCTTTTTTCTTTTTTCAGTTTTTTCCTTTATTTTTCTTTTCCTTTTTTTCCGTTTTCTCTTTCTTTTCTTTTTTGAATATTTTCGTTTTCTTTTTTTTCTTTTTAATTTTTTCTCCTTTTTTTTGGTTTTTTTATCTATTTTCTATTACTCTTTTTTCAGTTTTTTTCTTCATTTTTCTTTTTCTTTTTTTTGTTTTCTCTTTCTTCTTTCTTTTTTCAAATTTTTTTTTTCGTTGTCTTTTTTTCATTTTGTCTTTTTTCTTCTTCTCCTTTTTAGTTTTTCTCCTTCTATTTTTTTTCTTTTGTTTTTTCCCTCTATTTTCTATTACTCTTCTTCCTTTTTTATATTTTTCTTATGTTTCTCACATTTTTTCTCCTTTATTTTTTTTTATTATTTTTCTCCTTCTTTTCTTTTGTGTGAACTAGCAAACATAAATACAAGTGCGAACTATAAAATATAGAGAAAATGGTCAAATACCTCCCCAAATCTTCACCTCAAATTTCAACTACACACTTATACTTTGAGAAGATCTTATGACCTCCTTGAACTATTTTAAAATGAAATTAGTACCCCTCCAATGCTGACATGGCAAGAGAGTGTGTTTCACTCTCTTTAAAGAGAGTGAGAACGAAAATATTTTATTAAAAAATTATTTTTAATATTTCTTTAAATAAATATATATAATTTTAATTATTATTTTTCTTTCTTCTTCTTCTTCTTCTTCTTCTTCTTCTTCTTCTTCTTCATTTCTTCTTTTTCCACTCTTCTTCTTCTCCAATTCTTCTTCTTCTTCAATGGCATCCAAGAATGACAATTAATTTTTTTTTCTTTTTCTTCTTCTTCAATAGCATCCAAGAACTCATCAATGACATTTCTTTTTATTCTTCTTCTTCTTCAATGGCATCTAAGAACTCGAATTACGTGAGAATGTTGAATCAATTCAAATTGAAAAATAAAGTCACCGAAATTTTGAATTTTTCGACACCATCACTGTCGCGACGCCATTTTGTGAAAATCAAATATTTTTTGGACATTAACTGTTGATTTGATTTCGATAAGATTACATATCATGTGAATTTCATATGATTCATTATGCCATTGAAGAAGAAGAAGAAGAAGAATAGAAGAAGAAGAGGAAGACGAAGATGATGATGATGATGACGTGGCATGACGTGGAATTAATTTTTTTATAGTAAAAAATGATATATGATGTGGAATTACGTGGCATGACACGTGGCAGCGCGTGTAGACCACAAATCAAAATAAAATCTGGGTATGAGTTTTTAGAGAGGTATATATTTCACTTTAAAATAGTTCGGGGGGTGGGGGGTAATAATTTCATTTTAAAGTAGTTTAGGGGGGTCATAGGACTCTCTCAAAGTATAAGTGTGTAGTTGAAATTTGGGGTAAAGGTTGGGGGGTATTTGACCATTTTCTCTAAAATATAAATACAAAGGCGAACTACAACATACAAATACAAGTGGGAACTATAAAATATAAATACAAATGCGAATTATAACATATAGATACAAGTGTGAACTATCATTTGTATTTTTTAATATTGAAAAGGAACGATTGATTTTCTTTTTACGAATATTTATTTGTATTTATTTATACGAGTTGTATTTATTGATACAAATAAATACAATTCAAATTTTTATAAAAATACAATATATATTTGTATTTTTAAAATCATTGGTTTCATTTGTTTGTAATTGTATTTGTATCAAGTGATATTTATTTATTTACAAATATGAATAATAATTTTGACATACAAATACAAAACGGTACATTTGTATCAAAGATACATTGTAAATTTATATATTTTAGAATCAAGAAAATACAATTAGTGCATTTACTTGTTTGTATACAAATACAAATGATAAATTATACATAATCACGACTAAATACAATATGCAATCAACTTACAAATACAAATACAAAATAATTCTTTAAAAATAAAAAAAACATCGACAAAAATAGAATACAAATATAATCTAAATATACAAACACAGTAAAATCATAATATAAATATAATCCAATATAATATACAGTCAATTATAAAATACAAATACAAAGCAGTTCTTTAAAATACAAGTGTGAATTATATAAAATATAAATGATGGTGTGAACTAACAAATACAGATACAAGCGTGAACTATAAAATACAAATATAAACGTGAACTACAAAATACAAATACAAGCGCGAACTTTAAAATACAAATATAAATATAGTTGTATCAATGAATACAAAAATATAAATGACGGTGTGATTACAAATAGAAAAATAATTATGGTATTTACGTTATCATCAATGACTTGTGCTCGAGTAGTTATGTTTTTAAAAAATACAAAAAATATAAAATAGAACAAAAAAATGATAAAGAAAATAAGTACAAAAGACAAAAAAAAAAAAAAAAAAAAAAAAAAAAAAAAAAGAGATAGAAGAGAGAGAAAAATATATAAAAAATGAAAAAAATAAAAATAGGAAAAATTAGAAAAAATAAGAAGAAAAAACGAGGAAAACACGAAAAAGAAAAAATATAAAAAAAATAAAAAGAAAAAAAGATGGTAGTGTTTTTGGCAAGACTAAATATGTATTGTATTTATGTTTTTATGAATACAGACCACTAAGTAAAAGTGAAAACAACGGCTGTGAATCGAATCCAACAGCTAAATGGTACTGTATTTATATTTTATATGAATACAGACTATTGATAAAATCGAATACAGCGGACGTAAATTGAATACAACGGCTATAAATGATAATTATGTAAAATATGACTATGAAAGGTGAGTTTTCCAGGAAAATGTATGTAGTTATTTTTGAAAGATCCTCTTCGTTTATCTAGTTTAATAAGGAATGATTCTTAAAAATAATAAATTTAATTGATTTTAAATTCTTAAATAGTAGATTAATAATTAATAAAAATTATTTGAGAATTTAAAAAATGATTTTATCTATTGCGGAGTCTCTTAATGAAGGGTAAAAAGTTCAAATTGCAGAGTTTTTTTTATGGGTCTTCACACTTTTTTATATATTATAATTTTTATTTATTGTAAATTTAGATGTAGATTTGTCAGATTGTTTATTTGCACTTCCCTTGAGGAAAACATTAATTAAAAAATAATTTGACTAAATTACGCTTATTCATTATTCATCTCTATTTAATACATTTTTTTCGTTATATTAATATCTCTCTATATTTAAGACTGAGGATAAAGATGAAAAAAAAAATTATGTCTTGATTTCTAAACTGACAAGTATTATGAAATATCTATTTTTAGGACCCGTTTGGCGATGAAAATCAGAAACATATTCACTTTATTGAGACAATTCCTCATATTGTCACTCAACTTTGGAAAATGTCCCACTAAAATTTATCTTTTTTTTCAGTTCTAATAATGTCATTTAATTTTGTATATTTTTCTTACAAACTAATAATTGCCAAAAATAACTTGAAATGTTAGAGAAAGATGATCAAAATAGTCCTTTAAGTTTGAATTTTAAATTTAAATAGTCCTTATTCTTTATCATGAAATATTCTTTTTTTGGTTAACGGGGAGCTGTATTAAGAAAGCTACGTTACAGCAGTGCCCTGGTGGGCATAAAAAGTAGTTTGTCCTGGAGTTGGACCATTAGTTTTAATATCACAAATTGAAATTTTTCTACCATAGCTAGTTCCTAATTTGTCTGCATCAATGGTTGTTAATATAAATCCAGGAGGAACTATCAAAATACTAGGGCTCCCTACACTCAATTTCTTCCCTCTTTCCTTAGCCAGTAGATCAGCTGGCTTGTTTCTATCCCTGTACACATACACTGATAGAGTTGATTACACCTTCTTCCGCAATGACCTGCAGTCATTAATCAAGTTGTTAAGGGGTAGATGTCTGTTAGTGAGAGCATTAATGGACTTTAGAAATTCATGACTGTGATAATGGGTCTAATGCCATGATGGTTAGTAAGTAAGAGTCTTTTTCTTAGTGTATGGAGTTCAACAGCAATTGGAGTGGTGTTATGGATGCAGTCCATGTAACCAATAACTCAATCTCCCTTGTGGTCCCTGATCACCCCCTCTGGTCCTCCCTTACCAGAGCTTTGTTTAATCAAAAGAATTTGTATTCAACTTATAAAATCCTGTGGTAGGGGGTCCAACAGATTTGGATGGTTTGGGTTATGTGCCTCTCTTTGATTTTTTTTTTATGATGAACTTGAATTCTAATGCATTTGAGAGGATGGTTTTTGTGTCTATGACTTCCTTCTTATTATTAAAGAGGTTGTTGTTTCTTGTGAGTTATATTTTCCAAAGGTTAAAAAGGACAATAGAATCCCAATTTACCCAAGTGTTATAAGCCTTGCCTCTCAATGTGGCCCATAGGTCTCTCCAGCGCGTGGAATTTAGAGTGGTATGTCAATGGATAGATTATTGTGGCTTTGCCTGGCAATATCACTCCAAAATCTATTAGCATAGCTGCAGTGGAAGAAGATATAATCAATGCCCTCTTCATAGGATTCACAGAACTGGCATGTAGGGTTTATGCTCAGGCCAATCATTTTTAGGTATTGACTGGTGAACGATCTCTTATGGGATAGCAGCCAGAGAAAATTTTTTAGTTTGTTGGAGAACTGAGCCTTCAAGATGTCTTTGTAGTTGTCATTATTGGCAGTATAAGGGGACAACACAATTTAGAAGATTATTAGCAGTGCTGGTGAAGAAGGTGTCATCTCTAGTAAGCCTCCAAATAAGTTTATCTTCTTAGGGGCTATGGTGAAAAACGGTAGTGCTATGGATCATGTCTTTGATGTCCTGGGAAGATCAAATAAGAGATTATAGAGATGTCAAGTTCCATTGGAGTAAAGGTCAGGTAAGGTAAGTTGTTCCTCATCACCCCTGATGGGACCAAGAAGAATGTCCCTAATGAGAGGCTTATTTGGGATCCAACAATCCCCAAAGAATTTTATTTTGTTCCCTCTATGGGGAACCCATTTTTGCCCAGTCGTGCTATATTCCCAATCCTTCTTGATGCAATGCCAAGTCCAAAAGGTGACTCTGGCACCCAAACTATTTCTTTTAGGGCTTCTATACTTATTTAATAGCATTCTACCCCAAAAGGATTGGGGATTACTGTGCAGTATCCAAGCTTGGCAAGAATTAAGGGATTTATTCTTGATTTCACTTCTCTAGAGACGAAGCTCCCCATTCTTTTTACTTCTGATTAGAGTGTCCTATCCCACTAAATGCAATTTCTTGGTGTCTGTTGTGGTACCCCAAACAAAATTCCTTTGTATTCTATTGATCATGTCATTGATTTTTACAAAAAGCTTTATGTATTGCATGATGTGGGAGAGAATGCTTGCAAGAGTAAACTTAAGAAGGACAATTTTGCTAGTTTGATTTAAGAAATTAGTATTCCATCCACTGAGACTATTATTCATGTTATCAATTATGAAAGAGAAGTCCTTTGTCAAGGGTTTCTTGTAGAATATAAGGAATGCAAGGTACTTTCCAAAGTTGCAGTTGTTTTTTATATTGAGAATTTTAGAACACTCTTTTTCCTGCTCAGTGGAGCAGTTTTTGAAGAAGATAGCCCTAGCTTTGCTATAGTTATTTTTTGCCTAGAAACAACACTAAAGGCACTAAGGGTCCTTTGGATGGTGTGACAATTGTCCTTGATAGCTCTAGAGAAAAGGGTGAGGTCATCTGCAAAGAATAGGTGAGAGATAAAAGATCCTCTATTTGTGATTTTGATAGAATTCCAGAGCTTAGAGGAGACTGCAAGGTCAATGTCTCTGGAAATCCTTTCCATACAGAGAATGAAGAGGTAAGAGGAGATTGAGTCTCCTTGTCTTATTTCTCCTGTTAGTTTGAAAGGCTTAAGTTTCCACCTATTTATGAGAATGGATATGGATGAGCCAGTTACACAAGACATGATGATCTTGATGAGGCTAGCAGAGAAATTGAAGTAGAAAATAATGTCTTTGTGTAAGACCATTCTAGTCTATCAAAGGCTTTTTCTAGGTCTTTTAGTATCATATTAGGGGGTCTTTCTTTTTATTTTGTTGAAGTGGGTGATGAATTCCTGCATAATGATGAAGTTATCAACAGCTCTTTTGTTAGAGATAAAATTGATTTGTGTGGGACCAATGATAAGAGGTAGGATAGGCTTAATTCTATTGGCTATAATTTTTGTAAAAAACTTGTAGACTATGTTACTGAGAGAAATGGGTCTAAACTCCTTGGTAGAAGTAGCATTAGTGGTTTTAGGTATAAGACAGAGCAGTGTGGAGTTGACACTGCTCAGGCATCTCCTCAGTTTTTAAGACTTCCTTACAAAATGTTGTAGTTTTCTCCCCTACAATGCTCCAGTATCTTTGATAGAGTGGAGTATGGATACCACCAGGATCAGGAGTTTTTGGAATTTTACAGGTCTTGAGGGCAGTTGTGATCTAGCTATCCCTAATATTACTGGCTATAAAAGAGGAGATAGCATCATCATGAATAGGTATTGTTCTGGAACTAGGGAGATTTGTGAGTGGGGAACTAATATGATTAGTACAGTATATGTTAGAGAAGAAGGAGATAATATGGGATTTGATCACATTTTGGTCCTAGATCTAGTTTCTTACCTCATTTTTGAGGCCAATGATTCTATTTTTCCTTCTTCTATTCAAGGTGGAAGCATGGAAGAACTTGGTGTTGATATCTCCTTCACTAAGATAATTTATTTTGGATTTGATTCTCCAGAATTCCTCCTCATATTTAAGAAGGGTGTCATATTCCACAAGGAGTTGGAATTCTAAGTCGTGGAGGAAGAAGCTGGATTTGTAGTCTACAACCTTTTGGTTACCATCTAGCCTAACTAAGACTCTTTTGAGCTTATGAAAGATGTTTCCATAGGTATTTTTATTCTAATACATGACTTTCTTTTGGAAATTTTTAATGGCTTAGAGCAGAGAGTTAGAAAACTCAAAGCAGTAGTGGATAAGGTTACTGAAAAGGGGATGACTACACCACATAGGCTCTAATCTAGAAGGTCTAGGGTTGGAGGGGTAGGACCATCTAAGATAGACTTTAAGGGGGTAGTGGTCAAACTTATTTCTTGGGAGGTGGGTAACAGTTGCCTTTTAGGGTATTCTTTTATCCAGGAGGTATTGGCCAAGTATCTGTCTAACCTTTCTAGTATGAGATTTTGCCTATTCTTATACCTTTTGTTAGTCCAAGCATATCTATATCCCTTTTACCCAAGGTCAATCATGTTACATTGATTCACACAGCTTCTAAATAGGCCAATGCTATTACTATTGACTTGGTTACCTCTTATTTTGTCTCTAGCTTGGAGGACTTCATTGAAGTCTCCTCCAATAAGCCACTCCCATATCTATATGACTGGGAGATAGAGATAAGGTTCTCCCATAGGGTGGTCCTAATATTAAAGTCAGTACTGGCATACACAGTGAAGAATAACTAGGGTGTAGGATCAGTGTGTACCTTAACCATGACATGGTTGTCCTGGGAGGTTATGGTTTGTTGTCAAACTTCAAGATATTTTTTTTCCACATAATGACAATACCCTGGATTTTCCATTCACTGAAGATTGGATTTGGGAGTCAAAATTGAAGGCAGTTGTAAGTCTATGATGCTCAGACATCCTATTTTCCAAAAGCATAAGCATAACAGACGTATGCATTTTTATCATGGTGTTATTTTGCCTCATGAACATAGCAATATTTGCTCCTCTCACATTCCAGATTATGAAATCCATTAGTGAAGATAGTTGAATGGTTTGAGGGGTCAAATTCTACTATTTTTCCTTCAGAGTAGAATCTTTGGTTAAACCCAAGGGTTCAGTGCTACTACAGATGGTATTTGGTTAATCTGGTTCCTCAGGTTCAAGGTGCACATCCTCATCTGTTTGGGGCAGTAAGCTATAATAGCTTCGTTAGTAGGCTCTTTGAACTCTAACTTATCAATTTCTCCAAAATAAAATTCTCTATTTTTTGTTCTCTAAAGGCTATTAAGATCAATTCCAATTATGCATTAGATTTCTTTAGGGTTTCTAATAGCTCTAGGATTGAGGTTTCCTAATTCTCCTGGGCTTTCTTCCCATGTTATTGGGATGTAGGGCTAGTTTTCCTAGGCTGACCACTGAGTGAAGGAGGGTTGAGGTATTTTCATGTTTGGAGCATTCACTAGAAATAAAGAAAGGCTCTGATAAACCTGGTTCATGAGAGAGTTTAGATCCTGTGATGGCATTTGTTGGGTTGTTGATATCATGTCTGGTTGCAATAGAGTTTGCAGCCAGACTTGAGTCCCCATCATCTCTATTGAGTGGTTGAGTGCTTTTTTTTAGGACTTGAGCTAGGTATGCTGAGTCATGCAGGATCACAACCAGAGGTTGGTTTCCAAGCTTCAAATTCAAGGTGATTGATTTGTCCTCCAGGAGTAGCTCTAACCAAGATGTCAGAGTATGATTTGGAGGTGAAAGAGCTGAGATAAAAATTAGAGGCCCTAGAGTTGTCTGATGGGATGAGTTTGATGGGTTTGTCATCTGGTAGGGATGAGAAACTTGTGGGGAAGTCAATGAGTGCCTCTAAGTTCATGTTGTGCCCCTTAGAAAAGGGGGTTGGTGAGAGGAGTTAATTGGTACGATGCTGAGTGTCATGTCCTCACAGGCTATATGGTGATTGTCATCTACCTTTGATGCGAAATCTCGATGAGCTACAGATTTTTGGAGATTTTCTATGGTAGTAGAAGTAGGGGTATCGTAGAAGGTAAGAAGGAGAGTGAGAGATAAATGTCTCTAGACTAGGTCCATTTTCTATTGTCGAAATGACCTTAGAGGGATTGTCACAATTCCCATTTATTATTGGGGTCTTATAAGACCTAATATGTTTATTTGTCTAGGGATTTTGCATTAACTTACTATTAATTTGGTAGTTGATGTGTTTTTAAGTTGGGGCTTGTGTATGGTGTGACCCATTGGATTTTGGGTCTGATTGTGTTGAGCCGTTTGGGGAGTTGTAGCCTACTTGTGAGTTTGCTCTGTTGTTTGTTTTCTTTTGCCACTCTTCAGCTAATATTGTTGGGTTGTTTTCCCTAGGCCAGAGAGGAGTTACTTATGTGTTGGTTGGCACTTGTAGCAGCAGAAAGAGAGAAGAAGTAAGATAACTTACCTATTTGCACGTTATACTTCTTTACCTGGATGAGAATTGGGTTATGATCGTGTTTGGTCTCCCTGGTGCCTTTCTTTGTTTTTGGAAAGGTCACTATTGTCCATCCATCTTTGGATCTGGGTGCCGGTGGTGGTAGACTGCTGGTAGAGGGTACCTGCTGGTGTGGACAGCTCCCAACTTGATATGGGTACGACCAAGGAGGTGGGTGAGTGCGAGAGTGAATGAACCCGAGACTTGAAGTGTACCCGTGAAGTGCAAAGGAAGGCCTAACTAGGCTCTAAAATCAGTCCATACAATGCACTCCAAGGGAGCCCACTTGAAGACTTTGACTAAGGGGTCATTTTGGACATTTCACACTATTCTTGTAATACACTATAAATACAACCTTCTAGGGATTCATTCATTAGATTTTGATGATGATGAATGTTGTATAACATTGAAAGACAAGTCCTCTCTCCTTGAGGCACAAATCTGAAATTGTAACTAGGAAAATCAACTTGAGTGTGGAAGCACTCGTTTTGGATTCAAGCTTAGAAACGTTGGTCCTTGGGAGATCGAGATCCCTCTTATGCCTATGTAGGAGATAGGTTAGTGTTGTGTGTAGTACTAAAGTTCCAAGGGTGTAACAATTCTTGGGTTGTTAATATTATTCCCTTATTTGATCTATCTATCTATCTTTATCTTATTGCACTTTGTAGATTCATAGTGGACTGCTTTGTATCCTTCTTGAATCCAAAATTTGTTCTCATTGTGTTCATCTTGTTATCATTGTGTTGTTGCTATTTTTGGTGTCAAATGCACCGTTGTTATCTCGTATTGTTGTTGTTGTAGTGAATCCGAGAGTGGTTTCCATCTTAGTCCTCAAATCCTTAAGATTAGTGGACTGTTTTGGAGTTGTTTCGTATTTTCGTATCATTTGGTATCAAAGCCATCGATGATTTTGTTTTAACAAGATCAATCTTGGGCTTGAGACTTGAAAACTACAAAAAAAAAAATTGAAAACTGAAAATTCCAGAAAAGAGAGCAATCTGTCCATTTTGTGTTCTGGGTCGAAAAGTGTGTTTTTGTTGTGTCTTGGCCGAGATTTTTACTTGTCTTTGTTGTCTTCAAGTGTTAGTTTTTTGCATCACTAACACATTGAATCTATATCTTGAGTTGAGCTTGAATTGTTTTGACAAGTTAATGGTCGTGTATTGATGTTATTGTTCTTGGCCGCGTGGTGACCTTTCTTGTGGACTTGGGCTAGACATTGTTGGTGTTGTTATTATTCTTGAAAAGTTGTTGTATTCTTATTGTTCATCACAATCTTCACCCCTTGTTAAGACCAAAACACCACACTAAAGGACTTGGCCATTTGTTGGTAGTTTTTAGTTGACCTTGTTGATGTTCTTGGAAGATTGTTGTTGATTTTCTTGGTGATTGTTGAAGTGTTCTTGATGTTCTTCCAAACCTTCATACCTTGTTAAAATAAAGTGAAAGTTAGATCCAAAAAGGTGAAGGAAAAAGTGTGAGAACTTTGTTAGTCTTGAAAGACTTACCATCACTCACCAACAAGTCAATCACATCTCAACTACTTTCCCATAAAACAAGGATCCATGTTTTAAGGAGGAGTACAAGTCTAGTCCAAGACTTTTAACCTTGAAATTTTAATTGAAAAATAAGCTCTAAAGACTACTTTGTGTTTCCCTCCATTGAACAAGTTCCATCAAAGTCCAAATTGAAAAATTCACCAAGACTTGAAATTGGACAACAAAAGTTGTGTGCAATCGAGACCAATCGTGGCTGCCACATCATCATGTTTTATTGTTCACGCAACATATTTAAGCTCAAATTTTAGATTTCTTAGTTTTTGTTTGTTGTTTCAGTTTTAATTTCGTTGGTTCCAATACTAATTGGCAAACTAGTACTTATCTACTAGATTATTAGTTAGTTTTTGTGTTCGTTCATTCGTGTTACGTATTTGTTGTGTGCTTTTCTCTTTTGTGAAATTGTTGTATCTTGTTGGTTCAAGTCCGTAACAAATTTTGCTTGAGTCAACTCAAACGAAAATCTATTACGGGCAAGAGTAGACTCGACCCTCAATCACTCACGAAGTACAAGCCAGCTTTCAACACTTATGAAACTAAGTGTGAGATGATCAAGTGTGCGAGAGTGTGGTAAGGTTGTTTCGAACTAACTTGTGTTTTGTTTTGTAGGTGTTCTTTTCTTTCTTTTTTTTAGGTACAATTACAAGAAAATCTGTGGCTTCTACCTCTTAACCTATGGACAACAATGCCACCAAGGTTATTTTAGCCTACCTTGACACTATGTCCCGAGACCTAGTTATGGCAAATGAAAGGTTGGATCGTATGATAGGTCAAAAGGAACAAGTGGGATGTCCGGACACACGTCAAGAGGAAGGCGGTAGCTCATGTGAGCTACGAGGTAAAAATAATATTCCCTACACTTCTATGAACTTAGAATGTTATGTTGTGGCTAGTAGTGGCCAATTGGATGTAGTTGCGGATTAACCTAGAGTAGAGGTATTTGAGTCTCCCTATGGTGATACTCTTGGTGATGTTAGGTTACGTGAGGACCAAACTCTTGTTGTAAGTACACAAGCACTAGTTGATCCTTTAGATGACGAAATTGATTCTTCTAGTAAGAATGATTTATGTCCATCTAGTGCCAGCCCTAATAACTTGAACAAGGTTTTATTACCAATTAACAAGAGTACTCACACACTAGTTAACCCTCGTGCGAACCAAGGTGAGTCTATGTTGGTATGTGAGTTGCCAACAACTAGTGAGGATGTGAATGAAGATCAACTTACTCATAAATGTATTCCACTACTTGAGCATATGTGTGGCATGCTTAAAAAATCTCAAGTTAGTGATAGTGTTTATAAAGTTGATCTTGATGGTGCACGTGACTCTTTGAACATCTTGTGTGGTAAAAGCCTTGCTAGTAGTTTTGTTCATAGAGATCATGTGTATGGAAATGTTGTAAATGATGGCATATGTCTTTTTGAGGTAGAACTTCTAGGCCGTGTCTCTCTATTTTTGAATGTTAGTCTTCTCTTAAATGCAAATGTCATACGTGGTTATGGGAGTGACATTCTAGGGGGGGAAGGGCTAACCTCGGCTTAAACCCTTGGCTACTTCTCCCATTTGACCCCGGCACCCTCCGGGAATGTAAGAATTTCTACACTTCCTACTTGATGCTTGGTCAAGACGACAAGCAATGTTTGATTGTGGGTGCTAATAAAGGAAGACAAGGTTCTTCCTTGTCTCTTTTTGTTGATGATGACTTCTTCCTTTATGCCATTTATACTAAGGTTTTCATGTTCAACACAAAGGACCCGTGGGTATACTCCAAGTTTGTCCCACCTTGGCATGGCATGTGATGTGTTATTTTTGCTAATCCTAACCCCTCATGTCATGAGGATGTGTGCTTGTTTGTCTTTTTTTGATTTTGCAAGGTACGAATTCGAGGTCAAATCCTTTTTAAGAAGGGAAGGATGATACGGGTACGACCACGGAGGTGGGTGGGTGCGAGAGTGAATGAACCCGAGACTTGGAGTGTATACGTGAAGTGCAAAGGAAGGCCTAACTAAGCTCCAAAATCAGTCCATACAATGCACTCCAGGGGAGCCCACTTGAAGACTTTGACTAAGGGGTCATTTTGGACATTTCACACTATTCTTGTAATACACTATAAATACAACCTTCTAGGGATTCATTCATTAGATTTTGATGATGATGAATGTTGTATAACATTGAAAGACAAGTCCTCTCTCCTTGAGGCACAAATCTGAAATTGTAACTAGGAAAATCAACTTGAGTGTGGAAGCACTCGTGTTGGATTCAAGCTTGGAAACGTTGGTCCTTGGGAGATCGAGATCCCTCTTGTGCCTACGTAGGAGATAGGCTAGTGTTGTGTGTAGTATTAAAGGTCCAAGGGTGTAACAATTCTTGGGTTGTTAATATTATTCCCTTATTTGGTCTATCTATCTATCTTTATCTTATTGCACTTTGTAGATTCATAGTGGACTGTTTTGTGTCCTTCTTGAATCTTTGTTCTCATTGTGTTCATCTTGTTATCATTGTGTTGCTGCTGTTTTTGGTGTCAAATGCACCGTTGTTATCTCGTATTGTTGTTGTTGTAGTGAATCCGAGAGTGGTCTCCATCTTAGTCCTCAAATCCTTAAGATTAGTGGACTGTTTTGGAGTTGTTTCGCGTTTCCGTTGTTTTTCCCGTATCACAACTACATGACCAATTCACGCACACCCTTTACACATGATCCCATCTCCTTCATAAATTACCTTTTGTTTGTGGGAGCCAATGGTGACTACAGTTCTGACCGATGTTTCCAATGGAATCTCAATGAAGATATTGACATACCGACCCCTTAGTGTTGCTGACGTACAAGCGTCGATCTTTAATAGATTACCTTGATTTTGTCCAACTTTTTCCAGAATTGATTTATCGTAGTACTCGATTGGTAATTGGGGTAATCTGACCCAAATTGCAGTATGGGTGAGTGTGGATTCATCTGGGACAAAACTAGGAACCCATTCTCGTATTGTGAAGAATTTTCCAGCCACAAATCATGGTCCTTGGTGAGCACCTTGCTTGTGTTTACTTTATGGGTGAATTTTACAGTATAAAAATCACACCCTAGATCTATAAGAATTAGGGGTTCTATTGACTTCCACACCTCTGTCAATTTATTTTTGAGGTATTGGTGGGATAGCCTCTTTCCAAATAGTTTGACTATCAGGGACTATCGCCACAACGCATGGATTCTTTGAATTTCTTTGTCGGAGAGTTAGATTGTGTCAGGATTTGTGTCGAATCCTTCGATGGTTTTACCAGGTCGCTGATGGTATGTGACATTTATGTCCGCACTTTTTTCTAGAAGAATCACCTTAAAAGATGGTTTTTTTGGTGCGTCTTCTTCTATGATGTTGTTCTTGTCCGGTGGATCTAGCGGTGTTGGGTCTGGGATGTTCATGTACTGGGGCAGTGAGATGGTTATTTCTAGAAGAGAGCCGATTTTCTAGAGAGATAAATATCCTTACTATGAAATATTTACAGGCCTCCATCTATTTTTCACATTCTTACTTCATAATTAGAGTTTTATATATTTTATAGATAAGTAAACAATATAATTTAAAACGAAACAACTCATAATATAAAAAAAGGACAAAGGATATTAATTTAGAGCGTAAAATAAGTAGTTAAATTTTTTAATAAAATAAAGAAATAGAACATTAATTGTTCAAAATTGAAAGATGCATTTAGTTTTTAAATTTCCTCCCAAATAATATTGCTACAAGATTGACAAAAATAATATTTAAAATGTTTGACATTTTAAATTACACAATGGTTATATGAAATCTCCTAACTTTAACATGCATCAATCCTTTCTTCTTTATAGAAATCCTTTAAAATACTTATTTATTATTTTTTTCTACTAGCTAGAGACCCTACTTATGTTTTTAATTTGAAGGAATTCATCGCCTTTTTTATGAATTATAAATTTTCTGACATTAATTTTTAGAGTAGAAGAAACTGTTAACTAAATTTAAACTATTTTATCAAAAAAGTAATATTAATTGTAAAATGAATAAATCTAGAGCATTATTTTCTTATTGAACTCCTAAATTTTTAAATAAATAGAGTATATATAAGCTTATTTCTAACAATATCATCACAATTTTTGATCGACTCCATTATATTTTAGTATCATGGTTAGAAGTCTTAAATTCTACACACTATTTTTTATAGTTGAAGGGTTATTAGTA
Source organism: Capsicum annuum (assembly GCF_002878395.1). Classification (NCBI taxonomy): domain Eukaryota; kingdom Viridiplantae; phylum Streptophyta; class Magnoliopsida; order Solanales; family Solanaceae; genus Capsicum; species Capsicum annuum. The sequence goes on along the minus strand of NC_061111.1, from coordinate 243,446,521 downwards.
TTTCATATTGTTAAAGAATACATATCATTTAAATTTAAAATTTAAAATTTAAACTTAAGGAGCTAATTTGATCATTTTTTCTCTCATCTTTTAAGTCACTTCTAATAATTGTAATTTGTAATAAAAATGTATAACCTTAAATGACATTATTGGAACAAAAAAAAAGTGAAAAATGATTTTAGCAGGACATTTTTCAAAGTTGAGTGGCAATATGAGAAATTTACTATTACTTTATTTGGTACTTCATTTGTCCATCTTTACTTATGACTTTTCTATTTGAACGAGATTAAAAAGCAGTATTTTATAAATATACTAAATTTAATATTTTGAGAAATGCATTAGATAATGAATTATATTTAATGCTAAGGTTAAAATAGGTAGAAATAGTTAAGTTATCAATTGATTTTATAAACCTAACAAGTATTGTTGGACATCTCGAAATAAAAAAGTGAACAAGTAAAGATGTACGAATAGAGTATTTCTAAGTTGAAAATAGAGTTGGTGTTGCGCGTGACAATATTATTTTGGAGTTAATATTTAGAATTTAAAAATAGTGAAAAATTTAAGGTATTTTTCAAAAACTCAAATTTCGTGAAAATATATTTTAAAATATGTATAAACAAATAAATATTTCATAATAAAGTAAATTTTCTAAATATTATGAATAATATTTATGGTAATAGAGAGGATTAGTACTTCTTTAGTAACGGGAGGAGTGGTAATTGTTTGGTACGGTTCATTTGACTGACACCTAGATCACTGCATATTCCTTCCTGCTCATTTTATTCATCCCAAATTAAAATTATATAGTTATTAAAAAAATAATGATTGATAATATTATTTTATTATTTTGTTTCTCTTAATTATGTCTTATTGTTAGTTCTAATATTGATATATGACTAATATTAAAATACCATTTATATCTTTAATGGTACTCCTCTTCTAAGTTGCTCGGATTCGGGTGCGGATATTCGATACGAGTACGGATCTAGAGGTCGGATCCTTCACTGTCTATATTTAAAGATTCGGAAGTATGGATCTAGGGATGGATACGGGTGCGGAGATTCGACGAAAAATAATTTAAATATCTAAAAATAGAGTTATAAAATATAAATTTTAAGATATTATATGGAAAACTTAAAGGAAAAAATATTTTTTAAGAAGAAAATCCTGAAATGAGATAAAAAGAAAAGCAATAAAATAGAAATTTCTATATACAAGGTATTCCATTTTTCTTCAATTTTACCTTAACTTTTATTTTGATTATAGAATTTCTTAAATTGTCTGCACCTTCCCAGTCAATTTTGATCAAAGTATCCAAAATTGGTTGACCATTGCGGGTACGGATCCCACACCCACACCCACACCCATGTCGTATCGACATGGGTACTGCACCGAAAGTGAAAAGTCCAAGTAACTTAGCTTTTTTTTGTAATATTTTTTGAGAATACTAATAATAATAAGTAATCAATTACACCAAGGATATAATGAAAAATAAATTTTGTGATAAGTAAAATAGGATAATTAAAATAGATAATCAAATTAGGAAATTTGGGAGGGACAAAATGGGACGGAGGTATCTCCAAATGTTTTGGAGATGACACCATTAGATTTATGTACTCTATATAATTCACACTTTTAATATAATTTATACTATTTTACTTCTTAAAAAAAAGGTGAAATTTGGGAATTTGCTAATGGCTTCTTTGCCTCAATCCACCTTGAATGTATTCGTGTATGGCAGTCTATTAGCTGATGACATTGTTCGTGCACTGCTCAAACGTGTTCCTCTTTCTAATCCTGCTATCCTCCACAACTAGTTAGTTTTTTTGTTTCATTTTAATTTCTCTATTGTTCTGTGTAATTTATAGATTAAAATTGTTGTTGGTACTCATTACTCATCAATCTTGTTTTTATTTTATTTTTTATAATCGTGGTGTCTGAGCCATCTTTCGCATACCTGACTATTGACACCTCCCACTAGCAACATGTATTAGCAAGGGCGGAGCCACCCTTTTGCGGGGTTCATTCGAATCCCCTTCGACGGAAAATTATACAATTTATATATGGTTAAAATTATTTTTTATGTGTATATAATAGATGATGAACCCCCTTCGATTTGTTCGTATGTTTATTTCTGAACTCCCTAGGTGAAAATCCTGGCTCCGCCACTTTATTTGGTAATTCTATTGATCAAGGGTAGAACAAACGAGAATAAATCATCTAGAGGTCGTTTGGTAGGAGGAATAAGGATGACTAATCTCGGGATTAATTTAGAGGAGGAGCTTATCCATGTTTGGTTGAAACAAAATGCATAGGATAACTCATCCTGGGATTGTAGTGTTTTTCTTATTCCTCCTTCAAGATGGCATAACTAATTCCGGGGTCAGTAATCTCGGGATAACTTGTTTTCCAACCAAACGATCCACTAGTGTTTTTGTATCTTTTGAGAATTGAAAGTTAGAGGTGCTCAGCTTAGGTCATTGACATTGACCACCAGGCTACACCCTTTGGTGCCGATTTCTGGTTTCATTTTTGTATGAAGAAAACGAGGGTGAATACATTTTTTTTATTCTTTAATAATGGGTATTGAGAATTGACACAAACTTTTTAGCAGAAAAATTGAACATGAAATTGTTGGGGGGCCAATTGGATGATGGGTCATGAGAAGGTGCGAGAGGTTGGATGTAGGAAGTACGTGGAGAGGTTGGGGTAGGCAGAGGACATGGCTTTATATAAAAGGGTGTGGCGGACGTGTATAGCATAGAAGGATACTAGGTAGCAGAGTGTTGTCATGATTTTCGAGGGTTTAGGCTTGTTGACATTTGTCGTTATAATTGTCCTTGGTTTTGCTACCCATCATCGTGTGTTGTCAATTGTGTTCAATTATCACACTAATTTTGTTGTTGTTCTTGTCCCTTTCTTGTAGGTTTTGCACTGCTTCCTTTGTTAGTTGCTATATTTTCTTTGCTTTTTCATTCTTTTCTGTACTTGAATTTTGCTGCACTTGAGTTGAGGGTCTTTCAGAAACCACCTCTCTACCTCTACGAGGTAGTGGTAGGATTTGGATACACTCTGCCCTCTCTAGACCCCACTTGTGGGATTTCACTAGGTATGTTGTTGTTGTTGTAATATAGGAGCTAGGGTGTAGAGGTTGAGGTGTGGGATGGCGGGGATAAGGGGGCGAGGAGGACACAATCAATGTGGAATGTCGTTAGTGGAATTTGTTTTCTCTATTTTCACTAGAGAAGCCATTTTTCTCATTTTAAGGAGCTTGTTTTCTTTGAGAAAATGTTTTCAAAAATATATGATCAACCGAACATGGGAAAATTGGAAATGTTTTCATACCGAACACACTCTTGAAATTGAAATTTTGTTTGGACTTGCAATTTTATGTTGCCTGGTTGAAACAATCTGTATTACATGGACTATACTTTAAGTACTGTTATATGAAATTTCAGGCAACTGATTCTGCTTGTGTTTATTTTTCTATGAGATTGAGCTACCTTCAGCATAATTTTCATATTGCTTGGTAATGAGACTTAATAATGACAATGACTGTGCCTCAATCCCAAGCTAGTTCAGCTCGGCTGTTTTGAATATATTTTCATGTTGCCCCATTTGGAGCTGTTTAATTTAGTTCTCTATAAATTATAATTTTTAGTCAGATTAAGAGTTATCTGACACTGAACTACGTTTTCTATTGACTCATAAAACTCTAAACAAACTGACAGAACTTGTAATTAAAAAGGTTCCTGGAAAATACTGGATCAATGTGTACCAATACTACTTCACGTTTGGCAATGAGATTTACTGTAGTTTTGGTTATATGCATTCTCAAGTTGTGTTTACCCGTTGACTAATAAATGCTCATAATCGGATTTTTTTTCCTGTTTTACGTGTATGCAAAGCCAAGTTGTGTTTACTTGTTGTGTGCATTGTTTCTCTAAGTGATGGAGGGATATATTTTTTTCATATCTTAATAGCGGTGACAGCTGATTCTGTTATTTTGGTGTAGTCATAGGTTTAGCATCAAAGGGCGTGTTTATCCTGCCATCCTACCAATTGAAAACAAAAGAGTTAATGGGAAGGTTTGTTGAACTTTTTATTATTTTTGTTTGTTGTAGAATTCCCTTTTTACGTTCTTTATGTATTTATCTTTCTTTGTAGAGCGTTGGCAGGAAGGTCTTTTGAACCACCCCCACTTTGTTATTTTAGAGCATTCACCACGTCTGTATTCTGTATTTGGCATCCTTATGAGCTGTTTTCGACATGCTTAACGATCAATCACCAGAAACATTTTGGCTGCAAACGTCAATTCTAAAGTGTTCCTGTTATTATTCTATTCCATTCGTGATGACTTTGGCTTTTTCCCTCACTTTACTAGTTTACTTCTGGGATCTTTACGTTCTATCACTCTTTACCTGTCAGGCATGACTAAACTGGTGTGTTAATGGTTTGGTTTCTGTTGCACTTTTACTACGGTTAGCGGAACTGAATATAATTGAGTTTTATGGGAGGGGGTTAAAAGAAAAAAGCACACAGAGACCCGATACTATCAACGTCTTATCTGTGGCACATAGCTTTCTTTTGCTTTATTTTGGCAAATAACCTCTTCAACAAGTAGTACCTGCTTAACATTAGCTCTTGCTCTTAGTTTCGTCATAAGATAGCTTTTACTCTAAGAAGTTGTTTAATAGGAAGATAAAATAATACATCTATTAGTTAGACACTCAATTTAGTATTATAGGGCGTATAACTACAAAGCAAACCATGATACTAGTAATACAAGGCTTATTAGTACATGGATAAACATGGGTAAAGACGAAACTGCCTTGATACATCAAACCAACAGTGTAAACGAAATAATCTCAGCATAATCTAATCCCAAAATTACTAATCCTAGCATTACTAACACACCCTATTCAATACTATTCTTATACACTCTACCAAACGACCCCTAACTGATGATTCGATGGTGAATGAAAGGATGGCCTTCCATTATTGAGGTCCAGGGCACATTACATGTACTTTGTAATTAACTACTAGAAGTGAGAACAATTTACTGCTGCAGTTCTTGAGACCTGAATATTTTGGATCTATCCCCCTTGCAGATCTTCTAAATACGCTTGTTTGAACGAAATTGCAGGTTCTGTTGGATATCACTGTTCCTGAACTGAATATCCTGGATGCATTTGAGGATTTTGAGTATGAAAAGACGACTGTTGATGTTTCCCTGATGGTATTGATTCACTGAAGTTCTTAAAAATTTTGGCATTTATGTAAAATCTTTTTTTATGGCTCAACTCTCAAGCACAGCATAAGATCTTTTTGAGAGTTCAAATGTTCCTATTTATTGGATCTACTGAACTATTCCTGGGAGAAAATTACTGCTGCAGACTCATTGAGGCAAAAGATAAATTACTAAAGAAGATACCACGTTACTGTTTGGATTGGCTTATTTTAAGTGCTTTTAAGCCAAAATAACTTTTAATCACTTTTGTGGTGTTTGGGTAAAATAAAATAGTGCTTATAAGCACTTGGTTTTAAGCCAAAATCATAAAAATAAGCCAAAAGTTCAAAGCCAATCCAAACAGGCTCTTAAGTTTCCTTAGTGCGGTGTTCATTAAGCACTGTAATGAATTCTGCTCGTGCTAGAGTACTTGCATTTACGCCTACGTGTCCTATATATTGCTTTGGCCTTTGCCGATTAGTTTAAAGATTCCATATCCTTCGTTCCTCATAGGTTTAGAATTTACTATCAATAGTGCTACTAAAAGTGGAACTTCATTTGCCATCTTCCCCGTGAAGTTTCTTGGTTTACAAGGATGAAGTTTCTAGTTTGGAGGGATAGACAACCATGGAGGACTATTACTTAGCTTTTGAGTTCTAGTAAAAAATTTAAGAGCCAGCACAAATATTTTCTGTGACATGATCGAACCATGTTTCCTTTCTAACCCCTTACCTTTATTAAGGTTTGATTTATTAAGATCCAGTCTATTTGTTTGGTTTTGGCGTAAATTTTAGTGATACAGTTCATTTTAGATTTAACAATGTGCGATTGTATTTGGTTTGTAAAGTATATCTTGGCTTTGCAGGATAGTTCCAAGACATTGCAGGCTGAAACATATGTTTGGGTTAACAAGAACGATCCAGATTTATACGGGGAATGGAACTTTGAGGTAAATTTGAGATCATATATATCTGCTTGTCTTCATCGCTTGTTGGACTAGATACAAAGAGGAATATGCTTTTTCTATGGTCCCGTTTTCCTTTCTTTTCATTTTGATTGGAACTGTGCATTTATAATATGCATTATGTTGCAGTGGTTATATCTATTTTTTGGTTGTCCAATCTTAAGTCCAAAGTAGGTGACCGGGTTTTGTAAAAATTTAATGAGCATATAATCAACATTTCTCTGAATCTGTGTAAAATAGGGTAATCCTGAGCTCTACAATGAAGTTGCGGTAGATCCATGTATGAAATCAAACACGGGAATCTTGGTCTCTTTCTGTTCCCCCATTGTGGCCGCACCTTAGGTTACCAACCTAGGAAGTCTTTGTTTGTTGTAGAAACAAAACCCACAACATAATCGTATATAATTTAAGAATTGTTAGGTCTTCTATCGATGTGCAATCTCTTACTTCCTTTATGCTCTTTGAGCCGTTCTAGAAAAAGCAAGTTTATTTAATCCTTGCTGATAACGGCAGTTCTCTAGCATATAAAAACACTAGATGATTTCTTCTCATTTGTCCAATCCTAGCCTTGGTGGACAAAGTTATCTGGTACATGCTGTTGTTGGGAGGTGATATGTATCCCGTGGAATTAGTTGAGGTATACGCAAGTTGGCCCAAACACTACGGTTATAAAAAGAAACAATTCTCTAGCATCCCTCATGTTTCCTTTGTGCTGCTTGTCCTTTTTAGTTTCATCATCTTTCTTCCAAGAAGTCTCGACTAATTCTTCCACAATTTTTGAATTATAAGCAGAGTATTCGTTTGAGCTTGAAAATATTCATCGTGATTTTCTCCATCAACTGGAGTAACTTCTTTGCTGATTGTTCCGTAGTATGCCATAGCCTCAATGAGGGATCTTTATTTGGTATCGTGTTAGAGATCCCGAAAGTGAGAATCATATAGCTGAACCCAACTTGCTTGGGATTGAGGCATAGTTGCCTCTTTATTGCAGGAGCAATATACGGGTCCTCATACCAAATTGTGTGTGTTCGCAAGCCGTGGAAGAGCCACACTTGCTGGCATCTCTTCGTATGTATATTATGCGTGGAGTCCCCTCGACTTCTTCATGTATTTTACTTCTTTATGTTTTGACTATCATGGTTCCGCTACTATGTGCAAGGCTAAACTTAGGAACTCACACACACACACACAACAAGAGAAAATTAGAGAGCGCGTCAAAGTTGCTTCCTCTTTAACTAATGTTCTGTAAAAGCAAGTCCTTAATTTTTCTGTTGGCTTATGGAAATGCTTTGTAGGAATGGGAAGTATTGCACAAGGGAGACTTCTTGAAAATGACAATGGGGTTCAGTGAAGAAATGGGGCTACCTGAATCAAAAACCAGAGTGGCAACATATGAATCTTTCTATACACAAGAAGAGAAAAAGTTCAAGCCTTGATGTGTAGTTGTAGTTGATAACTATGTTGCTCGAACTCTCCAAAAATGTTGCCGCACCCTTGTCGGATCCTTCAACAATACACTACTTTGGAGGATCCGACATGCACCCGCCTACATTTTTGAAGTGTCTGAGCAACATAGGTTGATAAGTCTGCTAATAAAACAACAAAGTCTAAACCTCCCCTATTCCTTCACTGCCCATCCACCAAAAGAAAATCAATAAATTGGCTACATTGCTCGGACTCTTCAAAAATGATGCTGCACCCGTGTCGGATTCGTAAAAAATACTTTGTTTTTGGATAATCTGACATGGACCGTGCACCCATTGACATTTTTTTAAGGGTCCGAGCAACATAGCAAAATAGCGAAAGCAACCGAGCTTAGTATTTTTCATCTTATGTGAACTTCATAGGGTCATTTGTAGGAGATAGCAGGATTTTTCGAAAAGGAGTAGCATCTACTGTGCTTGTGCTCTAACTATTTATCGAGATTGTGAGTACAATTCCGTGTATTTTCCCAATTCTTTTCCCTTAATTTTATCCGTGATTGGGGTTTGTTAGTAGTGTATTTTTCGAACATATGATGAGAAGGATCTTCTTATGATGTATTTGATCGCCAAGAACATTGATCAGCACTTTGAGGTATCAGTGCCTTTTTTAAATTATGAACATACATGACTAACAACATAAATGGGACAGTTAATTTAATTAATATGTGAATAAGATTGTTGTAGAAGGATAATTTTAAGAAGAATGTACTGTTATATTGTTGAATGATGTTATACACAAAAATAACAGTTGGCTTTTGACACTAGTGTGAAACAAATCTATGTGAAAAGAAAAGCAAAAAACTCTTTGCGCCCACCAAATTGGAACCCTTTTTCACCTCCTTTGCTATGATAATCTTCATCAAATTATTTTTTATGCAAGTTACAAAGATTGTCGATTAAATCAAGATAAAATGAAATGAAAATTGAGATACATGATCATCTCAAGATTTGTCTATCACAATAGACCAATTTACCACCTTTCTCACATAAACTTTGTTCTCCAACATCACCCAATCATTTTCCCATAATATATATACCTCAACTTCTTTCTCAATATCCAATGAAACTAGCCAATACATTCTCCTCTTCTCTTTCGAGGCTCCCTCTTTCTACTACTACTACCCAACCCCACTTCATTCCTCACATCTCCCCCAAGCCCTCAACGGCATCTTCCCTAGTAACCGATGAAACTAGTCGATACATTCTCCTCTCCTCTTCCGATGCTCCCCTTTCCTACTACTCAACCCTACTTCCCTCTCATTCCTTCGCCTTCATTCCTCGCATCTCCCCAATCCCTCACCCCTTTCTTTGTTCCCACCAAAATCAGACCCTTATTCACCTCATTCGCTATGATAAGATTTATCAATATAATATGTAAAAATCAAAGTGTAGATATGTTTAGTAATTTCACAAAACTATCTTTTTTACAATTTTGAAAGATTGTCTATTTATCAAATCGAGCTAAAATGAAATGAAAATTAAAAAATTACAGAATCATTTGAAAATCTGTCTATCACAATACACCAACCTACCACCTTTCCTGCATAGTCCTTGTTCTCCGATATAATCCATCACTTTCTCGTAGCTATACCTCAATGACATCTTCCCTAGTAACCGATGAAACTAGTCAATACATTCTCCTCTCCTCTTCCTATGTTCCGCTTTTCTACTACTCAACCCTACTTCCCTCTCCTCCCTTCCTCCGCCTTCATTCCTCGCATCTCCCTAATCCCTCACCCCCCTCCCGCGCCCACCAAAATCGAACCCTTATTCACGTCATTCGCTATAACAAAATTCATCATTATGATATAGAATTTGAAGTGTAGCCATATCTAGTAATTTCATGAAACTATCTTTTATGCAAATTTGAAAGATTATCGATTTATCAAACCGAGCTAAAATGAAATGAAAATTAAAAAATTACGATCATTTGAAAATCTGTCAATCACAATACACCAACTTACCACCTTTCTCAGAGAATTCTCCGATATCATCCATCACTTTTTCTATAGCCATACCTCAACGACATCTTCCCCAGCAACCGATGAAACTCACCAATACATTCTCCCCTCCTCTTCGTATGCTCCGATTTTCTACTACTCAACCCTACTTCCCTCTCCTCCCTTCCTTCGCCTTCATTCCTCGCATCTCCTCAATCCCTCCCCCCCCCCTCCCCCCCCCCTCACCCCCCCCCTCCCCCCAATCCCCCCCCCCCCCCCCCCCCTCTTCACGCCACCAAAATTGGACCCTTATTCACCTCATTCGCTACGACAAAATTCATCAATATGATGTAAAATTAAGATTGTAGCTATATCTAGTAATTATGAAACCATGTTTTATACAAATTTAAAAGATTATCGATTTATAAATTGACATGAAAATTAAAAAATTACAAAATCATTTGAAACTCTGTCTATCACAAAACACCAACTTACCACCTTTCTCACAAAGCCCTTGTTCTCCGATATCATCCATCACTTTTTCTGTAGCCATACCTCAACGACATCTTCCCCAGCAACCGATGAAACTCACCAATACATTCTCCCCTCCTCTTCCTATGCTCCGGTTTTCTACTACTCAACCCTACTTCCCTCTCCTCCCTTCCTTCGCCTTCATTCCTCGCATCTCCCCCCCCCCCCCCCCCCCCCCCCCCCCCCTTCACGCCACCAAAATTGGACCCTTATTCACCTCATTCGCTACGACAAAATTCATCAATATGATGTAAAATTAAGATTGTAGCTATATCTAGTAATTATGAAACTATGTTTTATACAAATTTAAAAGATTATCGATTTATAAATTGACATGAAAATTAAAAAATTACAAAATCATTTGAAACTCTGTCTATCACAAAACACCAACTTACCACCTTTCTCACAAAGCCCTTGTTCTCCGATATCATCCATCACTTTTCCGTAGCCATACCTCAACGGCATCTTCCCCATTAACCGATGAAACTCGCCAATACATTCTCCTCTCCTCTTCCTATGTTCCCCTTTCCTACTACTTAACCCTACTTCCCTCTCCTCCCTTCCTTCGCCTTCGTTCCTCGCATCTCCCCAATCCCTAACCCCCTTCTTCGTGCCCACCAAAATCGGACCCTTATTCACCTCATTCGCTACGACAAAATTCATCAAAATATCTTCACAATTGTTCCTTTTTTCTACCTCGAGTTTTAATTGCGTGTACTGTGCGTTGCACGTGTATTTATAAAGGTAGTTAGAACTAAGAACCATAAGTTTTGTCAGCACGATAGAGTACTTATCGTGGTCCATTGTGTACATCCACGACTTATTCGTCAGGTCGTACCCGTGCGCCCTGACGAACGGACCGATGACCCGATCCGGATTCGATCTCCACACGTTGAACGCGAAGTTGATCGAGTCCGGATCGGGTTGGATATCATCGTCGGCGATGAGTACGGCGCGTGTAGTGATTGTTTGTTGTGGATAGAAACGGAGGTTTAAGCTTGATGAAGGTTGCCGGAGTACGGTGATCGGAGCGGCGGAGGAGGTGAGATTGGTGAGGAGATACGGCGGAGTTGTAGGGTTAGACCAGAGGATGATGACGGCGGAGACGGAGGAAGCGGCGGCGTAAGTGGCGGCGATCGAGTGGAGGAGAGGGAGACGGTGAACGGAGTAGCCGTTGATTAGTACGGTCATTTGATCGGGTCGGAGTTTTTGCGGGTCGGGTTGTTGGTGGGTACATGGGTCGGAGGGGAGTAATCCGGTACGGAGTGAAATGACGAAAAAGGACATGGATAGGATTGTAATTACATGGAAGGAGAAGAGGAGGATTATTGAGTAGTTCATTTTTTGGTGATGGTGTTTGTTCTGTTATGGTGGTTGATTAATGGTGTAATCTAGTGGCAGTTTCGTAATTTAGGATAGATATAAGGGCATTTTGATATATCACCATCAACTGTATTTCGAACATAGCCTCTCCACCTCCGCGAGGTATTGGTAATATCTTCATACACTTTACTCTCCACATACTTCACTTGTGGAATTTTATTGGGAATGTTGTTAACAGGCTATATCACTGTCAATAGGGGTGTTCATGGGTCGGTTTGAGTCGATTATTGATCAAAATCATAATCAAACAAACTTAGTCAATTTTTAAATTTCTAAAATCAAATCAAACCAAACAAAAAAATAACCATCAGTTTGGTTCTTGTCGGTTTAGTTCGGTTTATAACTTTAGCTAATAATAAAAGTTGAAGATTTAAAAAAAAAACAAATTCAATCTAACATATGAGATGTCAATCGAGTGTTATATTTCAACCTTGAAAATAAGATGTCAATTGAGTGTTATATTCCGGCAAAGCCATGAATAACATCATATGAACGCTTCTAAATATTTTTATAAAAACTACATTTAACAAAATAATATGATAAACCCCGCAAAAGGTAACACATAAACTTTTTGATTGACAAGGTTCAAAAAGAAAGTTAAAATTAGTGATTGTCTATAGTCTAATGAATCTTAACTGTAAATTTCAATATACAACAAGATAATATTCAAAATTAGTATCATTTGTCATTCAAAGCGCGAAATTCATTTCAAATCTCATAAGGTACTGTCAACTGGATGAAGACATATGATTGAATGTATTACGACTAAAATTAAATCACGATTAAAATATAAAATGTAACAAATATTTATATTGCATTTATGAATAATGTATAAAAAATTATAATATTTCTATTTTTCTTTTCTATTATATTAGAGAGGTGGTTTCGACCACCTCTCATGCAATTACCGAAAAAAATCCTCCTCTCCCATTTAATTACATACCATGCCACAATATATAAAATTTTATTGTTTCGTCATAATGATTTAAATATTTAATATATTCTATTAATTTATATTAATTAACTATAACTACATATTAGAAATAGAAAAAAATTATTTATTTAATTGACTATCATGTTCAAAACTAATTTGTTACCACGAATCGCAATAATTAATAACTTAAAATATTTAAAAGACATATAGAAATTTTATTGACTCTCATTAATTTAGCATCTCATTATTTTAGCAATGCCACATAAATTGAGATAAAATAAAAAGTACTGCAAATCATAATAATTAACAACTTAAAATATTTTAAAAATATATAAAAATTTTAGTTGATTCTCAAAATTGTATCGTAGTCACATAAATTGGGACACAAGGAGTAAATATATTGTTTGATAATTACGTAAAAATTATTATAAATCGCAATAATTAACAAGTTAAAATACTTTTTTAAAAATAGATAAAAGTTCTATTCAACTCTAAAAATTTTATCGGTGCACCATAAATCACGACAAAATGAAAAATTATCTTAACTAATTGCAACTAAATATTTAAAGTAAATCAATTTTATTATTTTAATTGACTTTTATATAGAAAATTATTTTATTTATTTATTTATTTTAGTAAATTTAAATTTTAAAATTATCTTTTCTTATATAGAAATACTAATATTTAAACTTAAATTTAAATTTTTAAAGTACAAAATTAATAAATTTAATTTAATATAATAAATTTCTTATGAATATTTTCTTAGAATTTGTGTTGGTCAATATATATCAAGTTAAACAGAAATAAAGAAAAATATATAGTAAAATTTTATTATTGTGAAGGATAAATACAATGCACTATCCAATAATGTTTAATATTTCTTTTCTATAGAAGCACTGGTTTCGACCAGTGCTTCATCAATTACTATACTACCCCTAATTATTTCATGATTTACTATATTACCCCTAATTAATTATTATAATTCATTTATCTATTAGCATTAATATTTTTTTTAATTACATTACCTCTAATTAATAATTATAAGTCATTTATATATTAGAATTAATAATATTTAATTAAAAAAAGATATTTCTAACGTTTTGTTTCAGCTACTTTAATCGTGATTTTACTATATCATCCCTGATTAATTATTATAAGTCTATTATGTATTAAAAATTAATAATATTTAATTAAAAAATAGATTACATGTCTGCCTATATTACCCCTAATTACTCCGTGATTTATTATCTCACCTCTAATTAATTATTACAAGTCATTTATATATTAGAATTAATAATATTTTTTTACTATATTACCCTGATTAATTATTATAAGTCATTTATATATTAAAATTAATAATATTTAATTAAAAAATAAATATTTATGACGTTTGTTTCAGCTACTTTAACTGTGATTTTTATTATATCATCCCTGGTTAATTATTATAAATCATTTATGTATTAAAAAATTAATAATATTTAATTAAAAAAATCAGTTGCTTCGTCATTTACTATATTATCCCTAATTGCTCAGTGATTTACTATATTACCCCTAATTAATTATTCTAAGTCATTTATATATTAGAATTAATAATTTTTTTAATTATATTACCCCTAATTAATTATTATAAGTCATTTATATATTATAATTAATATTATTTAATTAAGAAAATAGATATTTATTACGTTTGTTTCAGCTGCTTTAATTGTGATTTTACTATATCATTCCTAATTAATTATTATAAGTTATTTATGTATTAAAAATTAATAATATTTAATTAAAAAAATTAGATGACATGTCTGTCTATGGTTTAGACCAGTGCTTCATCTATATTACACCTAATTAATTATTATAAGTCATTTATATATTAGAATTAATAATATTTTGTATTATATTACCCCTAATTAATTATTATAGGCCATTTATATATTAAAATAAATAATATTTAATTAAAAAATAGATATTTATGACGTTTGTTTCAGCTGCTTTAACCGTGATTTTACTATATCATCCCTAATTAATTATTATAAGTCATTTATTTATTAAAAATAATAATATTTAATTAAAAAAATATGAATGACATGACTGCCTATATTACCCCTAATTGCTTCGTGATTTATTATATTATCCCTAATAAATTATTATAAGTAATTTATATATTAGAATTAATAATATTTTTTACTATATTACCCCTAATTATTTATTATAAGTCATTTATATATCAAAATTAATAATATTTAATTAAAAATAGATATTTATGATGTTTGTTTCAGCTGCTTTAACCGTAATTTTACTATATCATCCCTAATTAATTATTATAAGTCATTTATGTATTAAAAATTAATAATATTTAATTAAAAAATCAGTTGTTTCGTCATTTACTATATTACCCTAATTGCTCAGTGATTTATTATATTACCCCTAATTAATTATTATAAGTCATTTATATATTAGAATTAATAATATTTTTTTATTATATTATCCTTAATTAATTATTATAAGTCATTTATATATATTAGAATTAATAATATTTAATTAAAAAATAGATATTTATGACGTTTGTTTCTGCTGCTTTAACCGTGAATCTACTATATCATCCCTAATTAATTATTACAAGTTATTTATGTATTAAAAATTAATAATATTTAATTAAAAAATAGATGACATGTTTGCCTATATTATCCCTAATTGCTCCGTGATTTACTATATTACCCTAAATTAATTATTATAAGTCATTTATATATTAGAATTAATAATTTTTTTACTATATTATCCCTGATTAATTATTATAAGTCATTTGTATAATAGAATTAATAATATTTAATTAAAAATAGATATTTATGACGTTTGTTTCAGCTGTTTTAACCGTGATTTTACTATATCATCACTAATTAATCATTATAACTCATTTATGTATTAAAAAATTAATAATATTTAATTAAAAAATAGATGACATGTCTGTTGCTGCTTCTTCAACCATAATTTTGCTAAATATCGCTTATAATTAATTATTATGAATCATCTAAGAGTTATAAATTTAATCATATTTTTTAAAAAATAAAATAGACATAAATGATAAATTAAGTGTTGATGTATTAAATTAAGTTGACCTCCTTCAACCGTGATTTAACTGTATCACCCCTAATTAATTATTATAAGTCATTTATGTATTAAAAAATTCATAATATTTAATTAAAACATTGATTTCGACATAGCTGCTTCAAGAGTTGCGCTGTGATTTTACTATATCACCCCTAATTAATTATTATAAGTTATTTGTGTATTAGAAAATTAATAGTATTTAATTAAAACAAGAAAAATATGTTTTTATGACATGTTTGTTGCAGCTGCTTCAGCCACAATCATCTTTGAGAAGATGATCCAAGACTTTATTGTTAATTGAAGTATCTTTTGTTCCAGTTTTTATATGGAATAATCCTATGAATATTAGTTTTACATCTTTTCTATATTTTGTAACAGGTCTCAATCTTATCGTCAAACAATTAAAATAACCCGACTACACGACACATCACATTTTTTTATCATGTCAAAAAAAACTATCTTATAAAACTTCACTCCTTAGCGAGTACCGTCAAATAGTTATTATTTAAAAAATCATCATTTTAAATCAATGTACATTTATGTTTGTATCTCATCAATATCGAATATTGGTGCTAAAAGATGTCTACAGTGTTGGGCCCGTGCTGACACGAGTCATGCATCTCTTGTATTATATAGAAGGGGTGGTTTCGACCACCTCTCATGCAATTACCAAAACCCCCCTCCATTCTCACTTAATTATATACCATGCCATAATATATAATAATTTCATTATAATGGTTTAAATATTTAATATATTCTATTAATTTATATTAATTAACTACAACTACATATTAGAAGTAAAAAAAAATATTTATTTAATTGGCTATCCTATTCAAAACTAATTTGTTACCACGAATCACAATAATTAATAACTTAAATTATTTAAAAGACATATAGAAATTTTATTGACTCTCATTATTTTAGCATCTCATTATTTTAACAATGCCACATAAATTGAGATAAAAAAAAAATGTATTGCAAATCATAATAATTTAAAACTTAAAATGTTTAAAAGATATATAAAAAATTTATTTGATTCTCAAAATTGTATCGAAGCCACATAATTTGGGACACAAGGAGTAAATATATTATTTGATAATTACGTAAAAATTATTATAAATCACAATAATTAACAAGTTAAAATACTTTTTTAAAAATAGATAAAAGTTCTATTCAACTCTAAAAATTTTATCGGTGCACCATAAATCATGAAAAAAAAATAATAATCTTAATTAATTGAAACTAAATATTTAAAGTAAATCAATTTTATTATTTTAATTGACTTTTGTATAGAAAATTAATCTCTTTATTTATTTATTTATTTTAGTAAATTTAAATTTTAAAATTATTTTTTTCTTATGTAGAAATACTAATATTTAAACTTAAGTTTAAATTTTTAAAGTACAAAATTAATAAATTTAATTTAATAAAATAAATTTCTAATGAATATTTTCTTAGAATTTGTGTTGGGTCAATATGTATCAAATTAAAAAGAAATAAAGAAAAATATATAGTAAAATTTTATTATTGTGAAAGATAAATATAATCCACTATCCAATAATGTTTAATAATATCATATTTTGCATATGCAAATATAACATCCCGCATTTAATTAATATACTATTTCGGTGAATTATCGATGATTACTATTGGATATGATAAAATTATATTAATTTTTATAGTAATAACATAATCAATCGCTCTTAATTAATTATCATGAGTCATCTAGGTATTAAGAAAATAAATAATATTTAATGAAAAATAAAATAGGCATAAAATGCGAAAATAACTCTTAATGTTTTAAATTAAATTTTTAGCTTTGGAACGATGATTTTACTATATCACTCCTTATTATAAGTTATTTATGTATTAGAAAAATAAGAATAACAAAATGATATCTCAACATAAAATATTTGATTGACTATCAAAATTATATTAGTGCCACATAAATTGGGACGGAACAGAAGAAGATATAAAACAACATATATTATTTGAAAATAAAATAAAAAGTACTGTAAATAACAATATTAACAATTAAAAAAAATTGACTGATTTCTGATGCTTCAATCATGATTTTAATGTATCATCCACAATTAATTATTACAAAGCACTTATGTATTGAAAAATTAATAATATTGAATCCATGATTTTACTATAGATATATTTAATATATATATATATATATATATATATATATATATATATATATATATATATATATATTATATACTATGAATAAAAAATTTCATAATATTTTTTTTAAAACATAAAAATTACTACATATACTCAAAGGACAAAAGAGTAAAAACACACAAGAGATAAATGTAGAGAAATCAAGAAGCACCAAGTGGATTATTAACATTTGTAACATTCAACACATTTCTAAATGTTTCCAAATTCTTCTTGAATCAACACACACACATAATAAAAATAATAAATAATAAATAATAAATAATAATAATAATTACATTTTACTATATCACCCCTAATTTGTGCCACATAAGCTGAAATAGAAAAAATACAATAAATCACAATGATCAAAAAATTAAATTATTTTAAAAATATAATTGGATATCGTCGACACAAAACTCTGGACAAGGAGAGTAGCATATATTATTCAAAAATTACGTAAAAAGTATTATAAATTACAATAGTTAACAAATTAAAATATCTAAAAATAATTTAATATGTTATATATTTCAAAAAAATTACATGAAAATACTAGAAATCACAATAATTAAAAACTTAAAAAATTTAAAAGATATAAAATATTTGGTCGACTCTTGAAATTATATTAGTGTCACTGAAATTGGAATAGAAGAAAAGTATTATAAATCACAATAATTAAAAACTTAAATTATTTTTAAAATATAATTGACTATCAATGCCACAAAAATTTGGACAAGAAAAGTAACGTATATTAATTTGAAAATTACATAAAAAAATATTATAAATTACAATAGTTAACAATTGAAATTATCTAAATACATATTAAAATAACATATGTTGAACTCATGCTAAATTCCAGATGAATCCTCGCAAACATATGCAATCCTTTTATTAAAATTTTTTATTTAAATATATCAAGATTGAAAAGATAAATAAATATCTTAATGTTGGGCCCGTGCTGACATGAGTCATGCTCCTCTAATATATATATATATATATATATATATATATATATATTGGTTCGGTTTAGTTATTTTAGAGTAAAATCAAATCAAACCAAATTAGTATCGTTTTTTAAAAATTCAAAACCAAATATCGAATTTTTTAATCGGTTCGATTTGGATCGCGGTTCGGTTTGGTTTTTAACCAAACCATGAACACCCCTAGCTGTCAACTGAATCTCTTCTCTGAATAAATATATTGAATGTAGTTTGAAATTTTTAGGAAACAATCACGTAGTATTCATAAGATAGGAGTAAGATTTTGGTACGCACTGTTTTCTTCGATTTATACAGATAAAATTACATTAAATATATTGATAGTGTTGTAATTCTATCTTGTCTAAATTTATAGATAAAATTAAACACATGATAAATGATTTATTAGATATATTCGGTTCTAGTTTGAAAAAATATTATGCCTGTTTTTAAATATTTATGATGTAGATAAGTTAAATTACTTAAAATATCTTTTCTTTCTTTATTTATAAAAATTAATCTCAAAAGTTGAGGACACACATGTTTTTTTGTTTTTGAAGTTGAACTAAAAGTATATATTAAGAATACTTTCTCATATTTAGATCTTCAATTAAAGCAACTAGTAATTCAAGTGTCAAAAATAAAATCTAATAGTAACAAATTTGACAAACTCTCGATGCATTAAATAACAACAAACAAACAACACCAATATCCCTAGTGGCAGGGGCGGATCCAGGATTTTCAGTGAGGGGGTTTAATAGTACATATACGGACTAATCGAAGGGGGTTCAATCTCTGTTATTTATGTATAAAAAAAATTATCATGTAAAAATAGTATAATTTTCCGACGAAGGGGGTTCGGATGACCCCCTGGACCCTATGTAGATCCGCCACTGCCTAGTGGGAGTCTAGAAAGAGTAAGCGATCGTTTGGTGTGACGTATAAAGGATGAAATGAAAGACAATTTTATCTCATATTTGGTGTGATGTATACAGTTAGTATAGAGATTATTTAACTCATCATTTATATCTTGGTAATGGGATAAGTTATCCCGTATACATGATGGGATAATTAATTTTAAAATTAATTATCTCGAGATAACTCTTTCCCAACCAAAAACCTTTGTATATCCTCCATATCACTACCACAAAAACGAGATAGAAAAATTATTTTTAATAGATCCACGATTTATCGCTGTTTTAATAGGCAAGCAATGCACAAGCTTCAAGAAAGCAGGGAGACAAGGAGGTTGAAAGAAAAAACTGTTTAAACTATTAAACTACAATGCAAAATATTTTAAGTAGGTGACAAAACTTTATTTTTCAATTATTTTGTTGCCTTTGTTGGTGCGAGTATTTGTTTTGAAGGGCTAATGCAGACCTCAAAGAAGGTTTGTAAACAAAATTTCACTTATTCTTTTTGTCATGTGTAAAGGATAAAGGTTTCACATGAAAAGATTGAAGTCATTTTAAGTGTTTTATGTAAATATTTCTTTTTGGCAAAATGATTCGATGGATTTTTGTACTATGTTCGTTTTGTAATGTGGATACTCCTGCTTACATATTTGTCATCTGGATCCTTGAACATACTAAAAATCAACATTTTAAACACTTTTTTGGTGAGTGTAACACACTCGCCCCATGTCAGCCGTCACGTCTGCCGCGTCATTTTCAGGTATTTCATTAAATTCCATATCATTTTTAAAATACTATATAAGAAATTAAATATTAAAAATAAATTTAATTAAATAATTTTTTTATAAATTGTAGAAAATTTTAAATAATCATGTTTTTAGTTTTACTCATAAATTAAATATCAAATTCATTCCAAATAATTAAAATTCTTCTCCAACTAATTTATATTTTTAACTATAAATTCATATATACAAACATAATGAATTTTCAATTTTTAAACTTGAATATCTTTAACAAATTCACAAAAACTTTAAGTTTTTTTCAAGCTTATTCATGAAATTCACTAATTTTTCAATATCTACTATCACTCACTTCCAATTCAAATTGAAATTTTAATCCCAAAAAATATGAAAAGATTTCAAATTTAAATTTTAATCCCCTAAAAAATAGGAAAAGATTTGAATTGAGAGGAAAAATTTTATAAATAAAATAAAAAGTGAATTGACAGCTTTTTTTGTTTGGGATTTGGGGGAAGGGGGGTGGGCTGGTGCTGAGAAATGAGGAGGGGGGTTGGTGCGTTGGGGGGTGGGGGTGGCAGTGGCTGGAATGGGGGAAGGGTGGGGGTGGCTGGATGGGGTGGGGGTAGCTGAACGGGATGAGGGCTGGGGGAAGGGTTGGACGAGGGTGAGGGATGGGGTGGGGGGCTGGATGAGGGTGAGGGGTGGGGGGTTGCTGGATAGGGTGAGGGGTGGGGGATGGCTGGATAGGGTGAGGGGTAGGGTAGTGGGTGGTTGGACAGGGTGAGGGGTGGCTGGACGGGGTAGGAGGTGCCTGGACGAGATAAGGGGTGGGGTGGGGGTGGCTGGATAGGGGGAGGGGGTTGGGGAAGGGGGGTTTATTTTTTAAAAAAATTATTAATTTTTTTTTAAAAAAAACAAATTAAAAAATGGAGGGAAAAAAAAGCTTTTTTTTTTTAATTTTAATATTATTTTAATATACATATAATGCTCTCACTCGCTCAAATGCGCGTGACCACACACGCCATATCCTACTCAACAATTTTAATGCCACATAGATCCGGTCAACGGTCAAAGGACTTTCAATATTGAATTTTATTGAGTTGAAGGATTCAGATGACAAACATGTAAGTAAGAGTATCCATATTACAAGACGGACATAGTACAAGGGGCCATTGAATCATTTTGCCTTTTTTTTTATGAGATTAATTATGTTTTCTTTATGTTGGTTGGAT
The DNA here is from genome assembly GCF_002878395.1 of Capsicum annuum. Lineage (NCBI taxonomy): Eukaryota > Viridiplantae > Streptophyta > Magnoliopsida > Solanales > Solanaceae > Capsicum > Capsicum annuum. Next base: position 243,424,918 of record NC_061111.1, on the reverse strand, counting down.
TAAAACTTTGTATTTCGTTGGGAAAAGTAATCGTTTTCACCCTAAATTATATCCGAAAAGTCCAAGTAACACCTAAACTATTAACGTGACCTAATACACACCTAAACTACTTAAAAATAGGGCTGTCAAGTGGGCCAGACCGGGCCAAACCAGAACCAGCCCGTGTTATTTAACCGGGTTGAGGGCCGGGCCGGGCCCAACAGTAAAAAAATCAAAAACCACCCTAACCCGGCCCACTTAACCCAACCCGGTCAAACCCACCTAAACCCAGTCAAACCCATTTAAAAAACCGGTCAAACCCAGTCAAAAATATAAAAAAAAAACTTTTTTTCAATATACATTATATATACCCACCTATATACATTATAAATACGTTAAACAATATATATACACTATATATATAGTATATACTACATTAGAATTTAAAAAATATATACACATATACACAATTACACATATATACACACCATCCAAATATATATGTACTACTTTAAATTTTAAAGTTTAAATAAAATATACTACAATATATATATATATATATATACACACACATGTATACGTTAAATATACACGTCTATAGAAGATCTATTCACATATATACACTCTATTCTATGTATATGTAATACTTTAAATCAAATATACTATAATATATATACATTACAATATATATTTGTATAGTTATATACTAATTTATGAAACATATACACATGTATACGTTAAATATACACGTCTATAGAAGATCTATTCACATACATATACTCTATTCTATGTATCTATAATACTTTAAATGAAATATACTACAATATATGTACATTACAATATATATTTGTATAGTTATATACTAATTTATAAAATATATACACATGTATACGTTAAAGATACACTTCTACAGAAGATCCATTCACATATATACACTCTATTCTATATATATGTAATGCTTTAAATGAAATATACTATAATATATATACATTACAATATATACTTGTATAGTTATATACTAATTTATAAAACGTATACACATGTATACGTTAAATATACATTTCTATAGAAGATATATGCACAAATATACAAAACATATGCTACTTAATATAATAAATTAATAATATTTGGTAGTAAATTAATAATATATTAGAAGTAAGTTTTTAATTTAAAGTAGAAAATTAGAAATTCAATTTAAAATTTTAAATCGTTAAATGAAAAAAAAATAAAAAGCAAGGACTAAGGAGTGAATGGATTTGGAGAATTTTATTGATTGCAAAATGATCCAAAATTTATAATTTACATGAATGAAAAATCTATAAATTATGCATCATTTTTTCCAACTCATTCATGTTAATATTAATGGAAACTTGCATAGGATAGTCGAAGTCAACGGGGGCAAAACCATGCATTGGACTTGATTCTGCTGAGTTCTCTCGTGAAGTCATAATTTCTTCAAGTTTCAGCTCGTCACTCGGCTCTGGTTCCATTCCTTGGTTTCTTCTTTCCACTCTAATCCAATCTCTGAGGCAAACTAGAATATTCATTGCATTGCTTCCCAATGAGTGTCGGTTGTCTCCAAGCTGCTGTCGTCCCTGACTAAAGACGCTCTCTGATGCAACGGTTGACATTGGAACATTCAAGATATCTCTAGCTAATCTTGAAAGCACAGGATATTGTGTTTCATTACTCCTCCACCAATCCAACGTGTTGATCCATCGTCTGCGATCCTCTGGTGCCGTCCAAAGATAATATTTTAGCTCTTCCCGATAAGTTGATGTGTAAGTTCTCTCATCAACACTGTTCCAACAATTTAAATCATAAAACGAATCAGAAAAACCACTATGTGCCGGCCTTTTAGAAGATGATGGCTCCTCGGGAAGATGAGGAGCGACAGTTGGAGTGATATTTGTAGGTACGGCTAAATCAAATAAATCAGCATAGTGATTATATAATTTTTCTATGTGATCCTTTGCATCAGCCGTAGCCGTCCACAAATTAGGTTGTACTTGTTTAGAATCATGGTTAATATTTATTTCTAAATTAGTATAAATAAGAGTACTAAAGTGACACATATTATTATATTTTATGCACGGATTTAGCATAGCACCAACCAAGTAAATAGGGGGAATCGGGAAAAAATATTTTTTAAATTTCGTAAACATGGCGCCAAAAGCTTCTTTATAACATTCTTTATTTTTATATTCTTTGAGCAAACCAGAAATATCGGCTATATATGCCAAAATATTACAAACAGTAGGATAATAAACACCGGAAAATTCAACCGTAGCTACATAAAATTTTTCTAAAAACTTAACAAGATCATTAATTACAACCCAATCAGAATTATGTAGCATGCAATCAGCAGAATCAGCAAATGAACAGCAATGTTGGTTAAAAGTTAGTGTAATAGGAATTCTATATTTATAACAAGTTTTTAAAAATTCATACGTAGAATTTCATCTAGTATCAATTTCCTCAGGCATCAAAATCGGTGTAAGTCCATTTTCTTGACATTTAACTTTAAATTCTCTAATTCTCGATCTACGATTATTTCCTTGAATAAAACCAACGGCAAGACGAATTTTTTCAATATAAAGCTCAAAAAACTCAAGACCATCTTTTACAATTAAATTATATATATGACATGCACACTTAATATGAAAAATTTTAGGCAAGGGCGGAGATAGCGTAGATTTTATTTTTGTTATAGCAGTCTTGTTGTTAGAAGCATTATCAAAAGCAATACATAAAATTTTATTTTCGATATCATAATATCCGGCAATTTTAATAATAGAATCAATAATAAATTGTCTAGTATGTTTACGATCTTCATCATATAAAAAAGCAAGAATACGTTTTTGTATCACAAAATTACTATCCATCCAATGACAAGTAACGGTTAAATAATCATTTTTATTTACAGCACGACCAAGATCAGAAGTTAGGAACAATCTACATTGAATATTTTTTAACAATGTTGATAAATAAAAATAATATTGTGAATGGAGTCTAAAAATATCAGACCGACAAGTAGTTCTAGGAATACCGTTAAACGTAGGATTATAAATTACTTGTATATAGCGAATAAAGGCATCAGAAGAAGGAAAACTAAAAGGCAAACAACCCACAACTACCATTTTAGCTATTTCTTCCATGTCCCTCAATTTATTATACTTCTTCGCTACGTAACCGGTTGCTGGGTCCATTCTAGTTTGCGTTGACCCACCAACATCCCCACCACCTTTTGCAATATTTAACTCTCTTTTGTGATCTTCAGCTACATGTCTCATTAACGTACCCGTATCCCCTTGCTTGCCTCCACTTCTATGCTTATATATTTGTTGACAAATATTGCATTGCACCTCAATATCTGATATACGTTCAAAAAATTGCTATACAATACTAGTTCTTTTATGAGGTTTTGGGACACTGGGAGGACGGAAAGGGAGATTAACTGATTCAGATCTAACGTTAGCATCTCCTACTGCGGGTGTCTCAGCAATATTTTCATTATCTTCGTCTAAATTAACCGCATCCACTTCATTTTCTTCTTCTATACCGTAATTTTCCTGAGCTTCTACATAATCCATATCGTGAGCACCTACACCTATTTCTTCCTCAAAAGGTGTACCAAGCGGTACCGGAGGCGAAGGTACATGGGTATATCTACTATTTGAACTACCTCTACCGCTAGTAATTCGCTTTTTACTACCACTACCGCTTCCGGGATAAAAAATTTTAACACCTTTAGTAGCGAGGTTTCTTAATTTATCCATAATATAAATTAAATTAAACTAAAAATATTCAAAATACATAAATATAATAAAATTAAATATTAAACAATTAATACTATAAATAAAAATTAAACGTAAGAGATGGAACGATAATACCAAATTTTGAAATTATCCGAAGATTGCGACTTTAGAAACATCTGCTCGTACTTTGAAAACGAAAAATTAAAAAATTAAAGTAAACACTTTAAGAAATTAAATATATTGAATATTTGAGAATTGAGAATTGAGATTTGAGAGAGAATGAGATTTGAGAGAGTGAAAAATTGTGTGAAAAATAATTTGAAGTTGTAGGGTATTTATAGATTTTTTTTTGAGATTAAAAAATATTTTTTAAAGTTTTTTTTTTTTTTTAAAATAAATGGGCCCAAACTAGCCGTTTGGACCCAAAAACAGCTATATAGCCGTTGGGCCAACGGCTAGTTTGGCCCAAAAGCCAAAATATCTTTTTTTTTTCCAGGCCGGGCCGGGCCGGTTAACCGACGGGCCTGGAGCGGGCTTGGTTTGGGTCGAGTTAGCCGGGCCCATTTTAACAAAATAACTGGCCCGGGACCCGAAACCCTAAAGCCCTAGGGCTTACCGGGCCAGGTCAAACCAGGCCGGGTTAGGTACGAGGGCCGGGTCGGCCCGACCCATTTGACACCCCTACTTAAAAATGATTTTTTTTACCCCCTAAATCTAACATGAAAAAAACGTAATTATTTAAATAAAATAAAGCCCGTCTAAACATAAAATTAAAATAAAAAGGAAAAAATTAAAAATTCCCCCCACCCCCACCCCCAAACCATCATCTTCCTCGTCACCCCCACCCCAACAACACATCTTCTTCATCACCCCTACCCCCAAACTCCAACCCACCAAATCGATGCCAATTTCACTAATTTCGAAATCTAGGAACGAAATTCTAATCACTAATTTTGAACTGAGCTTAAACGAGCTCGCCGAAATCCAAATTGGATTTATTGTGTTCACTTCGCCGGTGTTCCGGCAAACTCAAACAGTGACAAATATCTGAGGATGAGTCGAGATTTCTGTAGCAAGGAATGTGGTGCAATTTTTAAATTTCATCACCACCACTATCACCTCCATATCCACTAATCCCCAAAGATGAAGCACTTATACAACCCTTAACATACTCTTTACTATTCTCCTCCAAATTATCCCTACATAATTTCATATAAATCACCTTTTGAATCTTCCTTTTCCAACTCCAATAAGGGTGCTAGTACCAACACTACTGCCCCTTCTTCCTCATCGTTCCCAACAAACATCATCACCGCAAAACTTAGCAATCCAATTCCAAATATCCAATCAAAAATCACAAAATTCAGATGGATTTTCTCTAATTACTCAACAAATTGACCACAATTTCAATCAAAACTAACAAAATTCGAATGAATTTTCCTTAATTACCCAATAATTTGATTACAATTTCAATTAAAAAACGCAAAATCCAAATGGTTTTTCCTTAATTACTTAACAAATTGGTCTCAATTCCAAGAAAAAAAATCCCCAAATCAAGATTTTGATTACAATTCCAATCAAAATCACAAAGCTTAGATGGGAAAACCCGAAATTGACCGTTAAATGTAGGGAAAAATAATATTTAAGCCCTAATAAAGGCGAATTGGGGGGAAATTAAAGTGATTTTGCGTAAAGATACACATTACATATACAAAAATTAGAGAAATAAATTGGATGTTGATGAGTGAATGATGAAGAAGACGAGAAAATAATGGTAAATGACAATAGAAGCATTCAATAATAATGTAGTAACGAATTACATGGAAAGAATACAAAAATAAAAATAATAAGGTTTTTTTTGATATTTTTAATTATTTTTTCATATTATGCTGACATGGCAGATGCGTGTAAAACATCACACCATGTGCAAGTAATATAATTCTTTACAAGGTGTAGAAAAATTCACTTTTATATAGTATAGGTGTGTGATATGTCACTCCAATAGCTTAGGTGTGTCTTGAACTTTTCGAGTATAGTTTTAAGGCGGAAATCATGACTTTTTCCCTATTTCATTTGATAATTATAATTTTTCTTGTCTTGGGGTTTTTATAATACATTATATCATAGTGTATGTATATACATACATGTCTTGCATTCGTTGATTTGATCATTTTGATGTACAAAAAAAGTGTAGTGTGATACACGAGGGTGATACACCTTTAAAATCATGGTGTTTGTCCATGAAAATTCGGAAAATAATTTCAAAATTTTTTTCTGAAAAGGGAAAACATGGTTTTGGTGTTTTCACAATTTTCCAACTCCAATTCCAACTTTTATTATTATTACATATAACCCTAATCTTTTAAATGTTTACATAAAACTCTCCTTATGACATTATTTTTTCAATATTACGTATATAACAGTTTTAAAGAATAAAATAATTATAATTTCAAACTTAATGCTATTCTAATTAATATATATCTCTTTTTCTCTTTCATCATTATTTTTTTCCCTTATTTCATTCTCTCCCTTATTTAAGACATTATTTTACTGTTGATGATCCTAATTACTATAATATAATAATAATAATTTTTCTGTTGTGATACGGACATTTAAGGAATTGTAGTCGTGTAATTAATAATGGATAATCGTTTTCAATAATTATGGAATTAATAAAGTTGTAGCAGACTAGTTTACCACTGCCACAAATTATTCTCATTTTTAATTTGATTATATATATTATATTGTGTACATCTTTATTATACTATTCAAATATAAATAGTTTATACCGTATATATGCTAAAAATATAAATCGGTGACACATATTTTTCATAAAAAAATATGTCTGATTTAATAAATTTATACCTTAAAATGCAACTGCTATCTTTATATACCATAATACTTGGTATCTTTATACACAAAGTATTATATTTATACCCATAAATATATAAAGTATTATATTCATAACAGAAATATACAAAGTATGTTATATATAAAGTTTATACCATGTATATACCATATATACATATATAAATATACAAAGTATTAAGAAACATACTAAACATATTTATAACATAGATATACAAAGTATGTTATATAAGAAGTTTATACTATGTATATTTCATATACACACGTATATAAATATACAAAATATAAAGAAACATACTAAGCATATTTATATATTTATGGTAATATGATATAATACACAATAAATATGCAAAGTATGTTTTATATAGAAATAATTTATCAACACACAGTAAAATCTTTCATGTATAAGAAAATTAAAGAAATAAATTAGCGGTACCCTAAAATTTAATAACAACTCATCATTTCCTTTTTTTTTTAGGAACGAAAAATAAAGAAAATAAATTCCTAAAAAAATAAATTTGTTTGAAAGTTAATATTAGTTATCTAAAAAATAGGAGACAGTGATCTGTAATATAGCATCCATATTAAAAAAATTTAAATATGAGAAAACAGCTATTAATGTAAATACTATATATGTCATAATTGAAATTCATTAAATATGGTCATGTATATGTAATTATTTTTATAAAAGTGGCTAATTTTATTTTTTTCCTGTTAGTAGATAAATTTTAGTTGGGTGATTTTGAAAGTTTGTAAAAGTTGGGGCATAAAATCATATTTTAAAAAGTTTTTTCAAAAGTAAAAAAAAATAAAAATTCAAAAAAGACATGACCAAACATAACTTCAATTTCAATTTCAACTCCAACTCCGTCTAAATTTTAATTTTCATGGCCAAACGATTACATAGTAATTTATACTTTTTATTTTTAAAAAAACACACGATTTAACTTTCGATCCCACTAATAAAATCATAGTACTAACAAATTTAGACTTTCTCCATGTTTTTTTTCTTATTCTGCACTTCTTGCGAGTGGTAAATTTTTTTTTATAAATTTTGGTTATTTTTCAATTAAGGTCTTAAAAGAGCTATTTTTCTCCGTCCATTTTTATTTTGAAATGTCAACAATATTTGTAAATTTATAAAATTAATAAAATAATTTATTTGTTTTTAATATTAAATATAATATATTATTCATTTGCATTTTTTAAAGTGAAAAAATTATTATATTTAAAGAATAGTATAGTAAAATTATCTTTTTATTTATTACTGTATTTTTTATGTGTTAAGTTAAAAGTGAGCAAATATTTATAGATGAAGAGATTATTTTTTCTTTTTGTTTTTCAATTAGTGTCCGATATCCGCATTAGAATCTCAACTAATTTAAATTATAAGGTGACTGCTCTTCCAAAGTTTTTTTCATATCCGAATCGAACCCTCTACCCCGATTACGGATAAAGCAATCCATCTCTGCACCACAACTTGACTAAACATCCTTAAAATTAGAGCCGTCAATATGGGCCATGGCCCGACCTATAATTTGATGGGATGTGCTTTAATTTTTACAGCCCATTGATTTTTAGTCCGATCCGAATAAGTCCATAGCCTGTAGGGCTTGAGGAATGTAGGTTGGGCTAGTCCATGGGCCGACCCATCAATCAAATAATAAATAATTTAAAAATAAAATAAAATACTAAAAAATAATAAAAGAGTTAAAAAACAATCAAATCCGATGATGACCATTAACTGGTTCCATTAACAAAGAAAATGAACCGGAGAGTTTCCTACTTTCCTATCTAATAAATAATAAAATAATTAAATATCTATCACTAAATCATAAAGAGTACATTGTACTCTTCACTTTCCTAATTTCCTTAGTTCAGCTAGCCGCCTCCTCTTCACTATATCTCCCTCAACGCGCCATCGACTTTCAACCATGATGTTTTCGATTGAGTAGTGCCACCTCTTCATTTTCTTCCTACTTTGGATGATTCGAGCTCTGGCTCCCTTTTGATTAACAAACATTAATACTATATATTATTGTGTGATAAATATTTATGTTTATTCATAATATAAAATTAAATTATAAAATATTATTTTTTAAAAAGTAGACTGATTCGTGAAGTCCGCATCCCACAGCTTAATAGCATAAGCTTATTGGTTTTTGGCCCATCATTTAAATGAATCAGCTTGACCTAACCCATCAAACTCAAAGCCCATATGGCTGGCCAACCCATATTGACAGCTACGCTTAAAATAGTCGAAAATTTATTTATGAGTCAGTTGAACTGTAAAAATCTTGTATAATTGCACTATTTTCTTTAAATAGGGGTCCTAAATTTTGCTATTTGTGTCCTTCAATAATCTTTATACTCAACCAGCAAAACATGGTAGGTTCTTCTTCTTCATCTTTTAATTATTTTTTTTTTGGAAATTTATTTCATTTAAATTGAACCCATTAAATTTAGCAATTTTAATTATTTATTTATTTTTGTTTGCAGTCAGTGACACTTCATACAAACCTAGGAGACATCAAGTGTGAAATCTTCTGTGATGAAGTCCCTAGAACTGCTGAGGTTCTTTCTTTCTTCCTTTCTTTATATATATATATATATATATATATATATATATATATATATTTTGCTGTTAATTTTATTGGAAGTAAGCTAAAGTTGAATATTTACATTCTTTCTTTCTTTAAAAGTTTGATGTTTTTCATGTTAATTTTGTTGTAAATAAGGTAAAGTTGAATACTTTTCTTCTTTTCACATTCTTCCTTAGCTATCCCAAGAAGGGTTTTAAAGAATCTGTCTGCTGTATCTGTTAAGTGTGACTTAATTATGGAAGATATTAATAATTCTTGGGTGGGTCTTGTTGGTTTTTTTTTGTGTGTGTGTATGGGGGGCGAGGGGGTAAGGTTTGTGGACACTATTTCCTGCCCAGACCCCACTTGTGGGATTACTCATCTTGGTGGGGGTGGGGGTTAAGTTTTGTGGACACTATGTCCTGTCCAGACCCCACTCATGGGATTACACTAGATATGTCGTTGTCATCTTGGTGGGGGTGGGGGTTAAGTTTTGTGGACACTATGTCCTGCCCAGACCCCAGACCCCACTATGTGGGAATACACTGGGTTTGTTGTTGTTGTTATATGTCCTGCCCAGACCCCACTCGTGAGATTACACTAGATATGTTGTTGTCATCTTGGTGGGTGGGTGGGTGGGGGTGGGTGTTAAGTTTTGTAGACACTATGTCCTGCCCAGATCCCACTCGCGGGATTACACTAGATATGTTGTTGTCATCTTGGTGGGTGTGGGGCTGTGGGTTAAGTTTTGTGGACACTATGTCCTGCCCAGACCCCACTATGTGGGAATACGCTGGGATTGTTGTTGTTGTTGTTGTTGTATGTCCTGCCCAGACCCCACTCGTGGGATTACGATAGATATGTCGTTGCCATCTTGGTGCGTGGGTGGGGGTGGGGGTGGGGGTTAAGTTTTGTGGACACTATGTCCTGCATAGACCCCACTTGTTGAATTACACTAGATATGTCGTTGTCATCTTGGTGTGGGTGGGGGTGGGGGTTAAGTTTTGTGGCCATTATGTCCCACCTAGACCCCACTCGTGGGATTACATTAGATATGTTGTTGTCATCTTGGTGTGTGGGTGGGGGTGGGGGGTTAAGATTTTTGGACACTGTCTTGTCTAGACCCCACTTGTGGGATTACACTAGGTACGTCGTTGTCAACTTGGTGTGTGGGTGGGGTGGAAGAACTATGATTTTTCACTGAGGGGATTTGAAATATAAACAAGTAAATGTATCAATAAGTCAAGGGGGTTCAAAATCTCATGCTCCATCCGTTTCAAAATGAATGTCCTACTTTCTTTTTTAGTCCGTTTAAAAAAGAATGACCCCTTTCCTTTTTTGGCAATACTTTAATTTCAACTTTTCCACATGACATGTTTAGGACCACAAGATTAAGGGTATTTTGGTACATTTGACACAACTTTAATTTAAGGCCACAAGATTCAAAAGTCTTCTTTATTTTCTTAAACTTTGTGCCAAGTCAAAGTAGGTCATTCTTTTTGAAACGGAGGGAGTATTTTTATGAAAAATAAAAGTACTTTTGACCGTGTATTTATGTTGTAATTTTTTGATGAAGGGAGTTTGAACCACCTTTGTTACCATAGCTTTGTCGGGGAAGGGGTGGGGGTTCATTAGCTATTGGTTTCCGTGGTTGCCTGCAATCGGTTGTGAAAAGTTAAGAACTTTGTTTGCAATTTGATAGTTTGGTTCTTCTTCCAATTTGGTGGGATATAGTAGTGGGTGGTAGTTTTGATTTTTACCTTTTAAGGTTCCTACTTCAGCAGAGGCCAAACCCTCTGATCAACAGTTTTGGTAATAGTTTTAGTTCCCGTGCTTGCTCGGGTAGAGCTAAGTTACTCGGACTCTTCACTTTCGGTGCCGCACCCGTGTCGATACGACATGGGTGTGGGTATGGGTGGGAGATCCTTACCCGATCTGGTCAACCGATTTTGGATACTTTGACCAAAATTGGCTGGGAAAGTCTGGACAAATTTAAGAAATTCTGTTATCAAAACAAAAGCTATGGTGAAATTGAAGAAAATATAATACCTTTGTATGTAAAAATTTCTATGTTATTGCTTTTCTTTTGACCTCCTTTCAAGATTTTCTTCTTGAATAATAGTTCCTCAAGTTTTCCACATAATATCTCATAATTTATGTTTTATAACTCTATTTGTAGATATTTTAAATTATTTTTCGCCGAATTCCCGCATCCGTATCTATCCCCAGATCCATATCCGCGAATCTTTAAATTGAGACCGTGAAGGATCCAACCTCCTTTAGATCCGTACACGTATCAGACACCCGCACCCGAGTCCGAGAAACTTAGGGGTAGTGTGTAGGCCGCTTTTCACGAGGGCCTCGGTCTCCGGCTCCCTTATCATGAGATCACCAACTTATTTGTTCTTTGAGCACAGGGTAGGCTTTAGCCCTTCTCATACATGGTCTTAGGACTTTGAGTGGATGTGTATTTTTTGGAAAACAGTAGTTCGAGCCTACTGTTTGGATTCATGCCAGGACTCTTCAACTACAGAAGCCATCCATCTTGTAAGGAAACCGGTGGAGCAGTATAGGGATAGGAAGGACTTATACACGGTGTTCATCAACCTAGAAAATCCATCCATCTAATTTTGGGTATGTTCTAGATTGCAAAGTCTAGTTTTAGGATAGTCAAGCCAATTGTGATCTTGACATTCCTATATCAAGATATAATTTTTTGGTGTAATCGCATGGATATGAACCTATCAGCAATCAACATTTAAGGTTGACTTTTGAAATTTATCGGGAAGATCCAAATGGTTTTGAACTCTTGAGTTTTGGATTGGAAGTCTAGTTTCTAGATAATCAAACCGATTGCAATTTCAACAGTCCTACACCAAGATAATGTTTTTTTGGTGTGATTGCGCAAATTTGGAACTGCCAACATATCAACATTTAAGGCTGACTTCTAAAATTTTTCTAGGATGATCCTGATCGTGTGAAACTCTAAATTTCAAATATGTTTTAGGTTTAAAAAAGTTCTCAAGAAATCAACTTGCTCATGATTTTGACGTTCCCACATTAAAATATAAATTTTCTATCCCGAAGATGCAAAGTTTATGAACAACAACGTTTACACGAAAGTTGAAGCTTAATGCAATGAAATTTATGTATCAAAATAAGTATAACATTTTTTAATGTTAAAGCGCAAAAGAAATATTAACGAGAATGCACTATACAAAGCAAAATAATTGTTGTTAAGAATATCAACTAATCAATCAAATGCAAGAAATAAGAAAATGAGTTCGAGTGAAAATAGTTCTTGTAGGCTAATCTAAACTTAGATTGTAGTGTCCCTTCTTCTCTTCCACATCGACCAGATCATTTGCTGTTGCCAAGAAACATCAACACATCTGTGGTACTCTTTTTCGGCAGCTGTGACTTTTGAATCAATCTCTTCAATTTCCTTATGGGCAGCGTCTCGGATGGTCTTTAACTCCTTTAGTTCTTCCTCGCCTCCTTAAGATATTGACTGGAAGAAAATAGCTCTCCGGATTTATAATCTTTTTTGCTTAAGACAAAATCAAGATGTTCCTTAGCTCTTAAAAATGACTCTTATCTTTCAACTTCTGCGGCTTTATAAACAAGAGTCGATCATGCCTGGTCATAGGAAGTCCCAAGCTCAATCAAAGGGGAAATATCCACACCCTTTCCATCCGTATCCACGAGAATAAATTGGACCCCGTCTTTAAGAGAAGAAGCATGATCTACATTAAGGTCGGAAAGTTTAGAACGAATCTTGGTCTAAGCTTCCAAAATGAAATTCTGTCGAATCTTCAAAACAACTTTTCTTCCATAAAAAATGGACATAGTTGTTGTTGGTTGTTTGCGTGAATGGAATTCTGCTTTTGTTGTAGTTATACCATGAGGAATAAAAGTGTCTTCTCGCTTTGATTTAGGTGTCGAAAGCGAATTTTCGAAATTCGGCCATCGTGTGGTTTACTTTGGTGGAAAATTTTCAAAGTGTTGACGTTGCTTGGATGAATAAATAGTAAACAATTAACAATTACTGAAGTTGTTCGGGTATCACAGATAGTACGGAAGTTCAAATCATTATTTCTTTAATAACCGTCGAAGTCCTTGAAGAACTGCCATTGTTGTTAGAGATCTCTTGACTCGTTTGAAGACGGTTTCACTTCAACACCGCCACCATGACTTTTACTACTTTTGCCTTGAGGTGGTTACTTGTTAGAATCTTGAGGAGCCTAAGCATGTGCCTTTTCTGTTTGGACTTTCTCATATGGAGATTCGTTGCTTTGTGGCATAGCCAATTTGGATTGCAAATGGAAGCTTGCTGATCACTAAAGCATTTGTAATCGGCTTAACAACATTCACCAAGGATTGCATGTGATTTGAAGAAAGCTCCAATGCATCCACTAGGAGGAAATGTTGCCCTTGCCCTAAAATTTAGTCAACACACAAATTTGTTCAAATTTTAATCCATTTCTTATGCAGCGTCATGAAAATCTTGGCTCAATTGATCAAGAACATCTTGGAAGAAAACCATATTGGATGCTTTATCTATAAGGACTATAAGTCTCCGTAATAAAGACCGCCCAGTCCTCAGAGGAAGGTAGTTTGATGGATTACTCATATAATCGAGTCAAACTCCTTTTCATTACCATCATTGTGGCAGTGGTGCAAATTAGGCCTATTGACCATTGTTGCATACCGACAATACTTGCACCTCTATGAATATGCTTCCTTGTGTCTTTTTTCTCGTAATACCTAGCAGCACCATTGCCAAAGTATGAGGCCATAAAAGGATCAGTTGGACCATTCGCTAATGGATAATGAGTTTTGAAGTAATGAGCCAACCAACCATACACATAATAGACCAGGAAGCAAGCTTGGGCAAGATCAAGCTGTGATCATTTTGAATTGTGTTTAAACCCGTATAAATGCTTGCTAAGGCCAGGACTGCAAGGCTGTTCGTCCACATACTAGATGACACGCAATCTTGAAAATGCCAAAACGAATAAAGTCGCCTTCTTTTGTAGGGAACACAAGTATGCATAACATGTAAGACAAAGACAGCCAAGTATGTTTTGTCATCTTATGGCCCTTAAACCCTAACTTATGGAACAAGGATTTTTTTGATAGTCAACTAATTAACAACCATATCAATTGTCCTAGTTGGATTGTGCAACGAGTTGGGATGAGCCAACTTCTTTTCTTTTCTTACTAGAGGTTGTTCATACTTTGCAGCCTTCTTACACCAAAATTCTACCCATTTTCTCACATGAACATTAGGGTTAGTGCCATTTCCCTCGTGTAGGCCTAGCCTATGGAAGGCGTAAAAAAAAATGCTCACAAGCCTGAGGGAGAAACCTTCTTTTCGTGTCATATGTGCCTGTAAGTTCTACAATTTTTGGCACAACCTTCTTGTAAGAAATTCCTACTATGTGTAGACCGCAAATTGCATATAAACCCCGACTTGATATAGATAATTCCCCGCTAGAGGTAGGCAATGTGTTTGTAAGGGGACACCAAACTTCACAAAAAGCTTGCATGATGTTTGTATTACGATCATATGTGAAAAGTTAACCATATATAGCATCATAATTTTTGCGTCCTTTAAATCCTTGCTTTTCCTGCTAAGGATGCTAAGGACACCACAGATGTAGTGAAACTCGCCATCAATTGTGTAAGTGTCACTCCAACCAATCTTTGTGTTTACGATTCGTTGCCCCAAGAAAGGTAAATAACTTGCAATGTTTCTATTGCGGTGATTGGAGGAGAAAATTACCCACGTCTTGGGTGGATGACTGGTGTAGTCAAAGGATCTAGTCGTTCAAACATGATGGAATTCCCAGAGATGGCCAGCGAGCAACATACTTGCCAACTAATGGTGTATCAACATGCAATCTTGTCTCTATCTTGCTGTCCTTATGGTATGATATTTGTGTTATCGTGACTAGGATGAAGAGGATGTCGTATCTCTAAAGTAAATCATGATTCAAATTGCGAAAAAAGTGTATCAAAATTTCAATTGGACTCCTATAGATCGTTACACCGTATGAGCCAAGGACTTCTGCTTTTGTCCAAGGCAAAGACCATTACACTGTCTTAAGCCGAAGGCTTATACTTTTGCTCCGAGGCAAAAAATCATTTTTGTTTTGAACATTGGTAAATTGGTATTCTTCAGCATTAGGATATGCTGGCCACCTTCAGAAATTACATAACCTTAATCAGAATTACAGATTTCCTATTAGATCTACAATCTCATCTACATCCACTATACATAATTGTTTACACCAAAAAAGTAAAGACATTAAACAATTCCATTTTACTTTTTGAATGGAGTTGGATATATCTTCAAAACATCTCGCATTTCTTTCTATCCATATAGACCACCATATGCATGATGAAATCAGCTTCCACCACCTCTTCTGAGTCTTTCTCCCCCTCTTCTGATCCAACAACTATATAAGTCAGCTGTGTGCTCAGGCATGGACCAACAATAACTCTTGATATTAAGGAAGAGTTCCTAGAGTTGAGCTGTATACTTGCAATGCATAAATAAGTGACTATTAGTCTCCCTTGTCACGTTGCATAGAAAGCATCTAGGGACTAGCGTCCTTCCTTTCTTCTGAAGGATTTCTTGGGTAAGACATGCTCTTTTGATCACTAGCCATGTGAAACACTTCACCTTTGTAGGAATCAAGCCTCTCCATATGGTCTTCCATTGATGGTTATTATTTTCAGGTCCCCCTTGTATCCCTTGTTTGTATGCACTATTAACTGTGAACTTCCCATCCTTATTGTGTTTCCAAATGATATTGTCTGGTACATTTGTGTCTAGTTTAGTTTCTTTCAATTTTTTTCCAGTAAGAGAGCCACCCATCTACTTCCCAGTCGAGTAAAGAGAGATTCCACCCGTGTGCAGACCAACATTCATTGACACTACTTTCTGGATTAGTGCTAATTGGGAAGAGGTCTGGAAATAACTCACTTAAAGGATTTTGATCAATCCAACCATCTTTCCAAAAATTGAACTTGTTGCCATTTCCCACTTTGAGAATCACATTTTCTTCCATGCAACTCCACAAATTTCTGATAGTTCTCCACACTCCCCATCCATATGGTAATGTGACTGCCTCTGTGCACCAGGGGTTCAACTCACCATACTTTGCTACTATCACCTCCTTCCAAAGAGTTCTCTCTTCACTGATGTACCTCCACAGCCACTTCATTAGAAGACTTTTATTTTGAATACTTAGGTTTCTGAAGCCCAAGCCTCCTCTATCTTTGCTCAACATGACACTATTCCATTTCACTAAGTAATAACCCTTGCTTTCTTTGCCCCCTTGCCAGAGAAAGTTCCTTCGAAGTCTATCTAGTTTTTTGACCTCTTTTGAAGGAATAGGGAATAAAGACATCACATAAGTAGGAAGAGAGTTCAAGACAAAATTAATCAAAACCATTTTTCCCCCCAAAGAGAGAGATTGTGGTTTCCATCTAGTCAGTTGGTTGGCAATCCCTCAATTTTGCATCCCAGGATATTAGCCAATTTATGAATCGGAGGTACATCTTTGACAGGAATCAAACTACTTTTTCCCCAATTTACCCTTAGACCTGATACTGCTTCAAAAAGGATCAGGATCAGCCTGATATAATTCAATTGCTTCGCCTCTGGCTCACACATGATAATGGTATCATCTGCATACAGTAAGGGACTTATCTTTTTTCTCGCTCCTAGCGTGTCTCCTATAAGAAAGCCTCTGATCCATCTCTGTCGTGTAGCTATTCTCATCATGCTATCAAATCCTTCCATTGCCAAAATAAAGAGAAAGGGGGATAGAGGATCCCCTTTTCTCAACCCTCTTTCAGATGGAAAGAATCCAACTGGTTCACCATTAACTAAAACTGAAAATCTCACCGTCTTTATACAAGCTTCTATCCATTTCAACCATTTGCTACCAAAACCCATTTGTTTTAAGATGTTGAGAAGGAAGGGCCAATTTACATGGTCATAAGCTTTCTGGATGTCCAATTCGCATAGTAGCTCTGCATCTCCACTTTTCATCCTTGAGTCTACACATTCACTGGCTATGAGTGCAGCATCCATGATTTGTCTTCCCTTTATAAGGGCCATTTGATTTTTATTAACCAGCTTGCTCATCACCTTCTTAAGCCTTTCTGCCAGCAACTTAGCTATGATCTTGTACACACCTCCTATTAGGCTGATTGGTCTGTAATCCTTCAACTCCGAAGCTCCCACCTTTTTTGAGATTAGAGCTATGAAAGTTGCATTGAAATTCTTTTCAAAAGTCTAATTGGAGTGGAAATCAGACAGAGTGTTGATTATATCTTCCTTCAGTATCTCCCAAAAGTCTTGAAGAAGATCATTAG
Source organism: Capsicum annuum (assembly GCF_002878395.1). Taxonomy (NCBI): domain Eukaryota; kingdom Viridiplantae; phylum Streptophyta; class Magnoliopsida; order Solanales; family Solanaceae; genus Capsicum; species Capsicum annuum. The sequence continues at coordinate 243,407,337 of NC_061111.1, read as the reverse complement.
GAAGCCATCTGGACCAGGTGCCTTCTCCATTGCATACATTCTAGTCCCTTCTTGAATTTCTTCCTCTTCAAAAGGTCTTTGCAACCAAGTCCGTTCCTCCTCAGAAATCGTAGTGACATCCGGTATGTTAAGATTAGGTTTCCATTGTTCAGACTCTTTGAATAGATTCATGTAGAAATCATGCACTGCCTCCTTGATTATAACTGGATCTTTCACCATGACTTTTTCCACTTGAAGTTGTTCCATAGAATTGAACCTCCTGTGTGAAGTTGCAATTCTATGAAAGAACTTTGTGTTCTTATCACCACTTTTCAACCATTGTATGCTTGACCTTTGTTTCCAAGCTATCTCCTTATTTTTTTACTCTCTTCAAACTCCATCGCCAAATTGGTCTTTTGTAGAACCTCATCATCAGTGAGGATTCTATGTTCCTGCACATTTTCCAGGGTTGTAATCTGGTTCAAAATGTCCTCTTTTCTTTGCTTCCAGTTACCTTTGTTGTCCCTACTCCACTGAGTAACTTCAACTTTTCAGCTAGTATGAAGCCTGCTCTTCCTTCAACATTGAAGGAGTTCCACCAGTCTTTTACTTTGTTTTTGAATCCCTCCACTTCCAGCCACCATGTTTCGAATTTGAAGTAGGTTTTCTTCCACTCCCAGTCCCCACTTGTCAAGGCAATGGGGTTGTGATCGGAAGTCAATCTTGGTAGCACATGTTGCCTGTTCTGTAAAAAACTTTCCCCCCATTGTGTACAATGTAGGAATCTATCGATCCTAGAGGCAGTCTTGTTATTCTCTCCTCCCCTCTAGGTATATGATCCTCCAAATAAAGGAGGATCAATCAGCTCCAGTTCCTCGATACACGAGGAAAACTCTGCCATAGCACCATTCAGTCTCGTACAATTTGTTCTTTCAGAAGGAAATCTGGTAACATTAAAGTCACCGCACACTACCCATGGCCCACTATATCTACTTCTGATAGTTACCAACTCCTCCCACAAAGTCTTCTTGATTCTTCTATTGCAATTTGCATAGACTGAAGTGATGGAAAAGCTAAAATCATCATTTACCCCAGTGAATTTCCCAGTAACACTTTGATCACCAACCTCCATCATTTACTTTGATCACCAACCTCCATCATTTCTCCTATCCACACCTTTTTATCCCATAGAACTAAGATTCCGCCACTCTCCCTACAACCACTTTATGAAATTCCGCCAACCATCTATTACTCCATATACTTCGTAGCATACCATCTACAAGACCTTTTAGCTTTGTTTCTACTAGAACATAAATATCCACATCCCATTGACGTAGTAATTTCCTAACCATGTCCCTTTTTTCACCCCTATTTAACCCCCTCACATTCCATGATACTAGTTTTGCTTTCATTGATTTGTTAAAGCTAGCATTCTCCCACTAGATCTTGGTTCCCCATCTTTGAAGTTCATGTCAAAAAACAGATTCCTCACCTCTTTTTGAACTATATTTTTAGAGCTTAGTCCAGTAAACTCTCCCTTTGTCCTTTCTTCTTTTTCCTCCGTTGATCCATCTTGTTTAACATCGTATAGGCTTCATTTTTACACACTTTAAAATCTACTCCAAACTGTTGTCCAAGTTTGATCATATTTGTTTGAACCCAATTTGTAGCTGAAGCAAGATCCTCCTCTTGTGCACTGTTGATAACCTGTAAGTTCTATAAAATTTGGCACAGCCTCTTTATAAGGAATTCTTGTTATGGGTAACCACAAATTGTGATATAGATAATTCCCCAGCAAAGGTAAGCAAAAGACCATTACCAGTTGAAATTTGATAAACATTTCATTTTATAGTTTGAACCATGGTTTACTTGAGAGATTTCATATCTTCTTCATCCAAGTCACAATACCTTATATATTATACCATAAGGACATCAAGGGGGAGACAAGATTGCCTGTTTTTACACCATTAGTTGGCCATTATGCTGCATTGTGGTCGTCTCGGGGAATCCATCATACTTAAATGACTCGACTTTTGAATACAACAGTCGTCTGCCCTAGACGTGGGTACTTTGCTCCTCCAATCACCGTAATAGAAATATTTGCAAGTTCTTTACCATGGTTGGAGTGGTGAATCGTGAATGGAGAGACTAATTGAGGATACTTTCACACTTGATGGCGAGTTTCACTACATCCCTGCTTATTGGGTCTGGGGCGAAAATTTCCTTAGAAAGAATCACAAGGCTTTGAAGAACACATAAATTTATGATACTTTATATGGTTTACCTCTCACATGCGATCGTAATACAAACATGATGCATGCCTTATGTGAAGCTTGGTGTTCTCCTGCAAATATATTGCTTACCTTTGCTGGGGAATTATCTATATCACAATTTGTGGTCTACCCATAACAAGAATTCCTTATGAGGAGGTTGTGCCAAATGTTGTAGAACTTACAGATGCATGACCCGGAAAAAAGGTTTCTCTCTTTGGCTTGTGAGCATTAATTTGATGCCTTCCATTGGCTATGAGAGGGAGATAACACTAACCCAAATGGTGTGAGAAAATAGGTAGAGTTTTGGTGTAAGAAAGCTATAAAATATGAACAACCTCCTTAAGAAAAGAAGTCTACCCATTCCAAATAGTCGTACAATCCAACTGGACAATTGATGCGATTGCTAGTTAGTAGGCTATCGAAGGATCTTTGTTCCATAAATTAGGAGTTATGGGTCATAAGATGGATGAAACTTTTATGGCTGCCTTTGTCTTGTCGGCTATGCATATTTGTGCTCCCTACAAAAGAAGGCGACTTTATTCGTCCGGGCATTTTCACGGTTGCTTGTCATCTAGCATGTTGACGAAAAGCTAGCCCGACTCGGTCATAGCAAGCATTTTTATGGATTTAAACACAATTTAAAAATGCTCACAACTTGATTTTGCCCAAGCTTGCTTCCCGGTCCATTACGTGTATGGTTGGTTGGTCCATTACTTCAAGACTCGTTATCCATTAGCAAATGGTTCAACCAATCCTCTTATGGCCTTAGGTGAGGGTACCCCTAGGTATTAGGGGAAAGAAGACGCAAGGAAGCATATTCATGGCGAAGAAAGTATTGCTTGGAACGCGACAATGGTCAATACGCATAATCTGGATCTCTACCGTGATAATGCTAATGGCTAGGAGTTTGAGTCGAATTATTTTACGAGTATCCGATCAAACTATCTTCCTTTGGGGAATGAGACAATCTTTATTATTGAGCCTTATAGTTCTCACAGATTTAGCCGCCAATTTGGTATTTTTTTTCAAGATGATCCTCTTCAATTAGGCCAAAATTGTCGTGAGGCTTCATTAGAAGATGGATTAAATTTTCACGAATTGTGTGTTGACTACATCTAGCACAATGGCAACATTTCCTTTTAAGAGGATCCAATCTAAAGAAATTTCTATTGCTCAATTATAAATTGTGCTGGAAAAGGTGCATGGAAACTTTCTTGAAAATCAAATGCAGTCGATGAATGTTGTTGATCTGATTACGAATGCGTTGGTGATCAACATGCTTCCTGTTTTGCAGTCCAAAGTGGTTGTGCCGCTCAAAAGCAAGGGATGTCCATATGAGAAAGTCCAAACAGGATGAGAACCTAATATATGAAAAATTAAAGATAACAAACATATACGGATTTATACTTTAATTTTGAAATTTAAATTAAAAAACTAATATCAACACCTAATATACTCTGCTATAATGTAGACATTGATCCAACTCCTCAAAGTTGAGATTCAAAGGATGGACCCTTTCTCCTTGAGATCACTTTGTGTACCATTATTTGAAGCGCGGACTCCTCTAAAGTGTATTGCTTCATCCATGAAGCGATAACCCCTCACTTCATATTGCTTCATTGATTTAAGAGACGAAGCCATGGCTTTTAATAACACCAGTTATAACAACTTGAAGTGCGAGTTTTTTGCCAAATTAACCTTATCATTGCCTCGAGGCTAGTCCTAATATGAATTTCAAGTGCATATCCATTTAATCTTTCTGGCTGTTTTACTACAAAACAATTGCTAACGTGACCTTGAGCCGAGCGTCTATTAGAAACAACCTATCTACCCCACAAAGGTAGAGGAGAGTCTGCGTACACCCCACCCTCCTAGAACCCCCCTGTGGGATCACACTGGGTATATGTTGTTGAATTACTAAGGCAACCCATGTTTCTAGCCAAGGCAGCGTTATCCTAAACCATTTCCTCTTGTATGTCTATAACTTTCATTGCAAGACAAAGATAATTACTTCTTTCCATCAGTCCATATAATAAAGAAAAATAGACCACGATTCGATTGTAACCATACATATCAAAGTAGCAAATCATAATATCTTAAACATGAGGTGTTACAGGCCTAGATCAGATGCCCCCTTTTGGAATGAGATAACCCGCAGCGTATGCTTACTTGATTAATATATTCTGTGGATACACACACAAACAACATATGTAGCATGCTTGGCTTTTCAGTTATATTTTACCTGTCACTATAATCAATCATTTTTTGAGAAGAATATTTCTGTAATCAATCCATTACCTTGTTTTCATATTAATGTTCTTGTCGCAACAGCTACGATATCAGTATGACTTTGTTGAGGTCTACTGAACTACAACAAAAACTTGTAAAACTTTGAGTTGCTCATTCTAATTGTAACATTGCACAGCACTTATATTCGATTACATACTAACTTGTGTCTGATACAGTTTCTCCATTTCCTAATCCATATGCCTATGCTACATTGGGGAGTTAATAACTCAAATGGTCACTCAACTTTGAACTTTTATCCAAGAAAGTCACTCAACTTTGGACTTTTATCCCAGAAAGTCACTCAATTTTGATCTTTACTCAGAAAGTCACTCAACTTTCACATTTTTACTCAGAGTGACTTTTTGAGTAAAAATGTGAAAGTTGAGTGACTTTCTGAGTGAAAATGTGAAAGTTGAGTGACTTTCTGAGTAAAAATGTGAAAGTTGAGTGACTTTCTGAGTAAAGGTCAAAGTTGAGTGACTTTCTGGGATAAAAGTCCAAAGTTGAGTGACTTTCTGGGATAAAAGTCCAAAGTTGAGTGACCATTTGAGTTATTAACTCCTACATTGGGGTACATAAAAACTAGTAATTCAAATTTCTCGTGCCTGATGTATTCCCTTGTATAACAACTATGTTCAATCCCATGCGGCGAAGTGTATGATGTATTATTCCCAATTCCTTATCCATGTACCTATGTACAAAAAGATTCAGGGACATATGGAGTGGTGAACGTTATTTCATTACTGGAAAAAGCATAAGCTTCATGGAATAAGTAGACTAATTATTCTCCTTGGAACTTGAAAGCCCTCTCGTATTATGATATTTTGCTTACTCCTTTAAAGCCATGATTGCTTGCAGAACTATTAATCTTCTTTTGTTTATACTGACAGTTCCATTTTTATCTGGAAGCAGTCAACTGTTTATTAGTTTGAGTGGTGAAACTAATTAACATTTGGTGTTTGTTTTAATTGGACGATTGAGATATCATTGGTAATAACATTAAGCGCCTTTTGGTTGCAGAATTTCTTGGCGTTATGCTCAAGTGATTATTATGATGGGACCATATTTCATAGAAACATAAAGGGTTTCATGATCCAAGGTGGTGATCCAACAGGTACAGGAAAAGGTGGAACAAGTATTTGGGGAAAAAAGTTAAACGACGAAATAAGGGAGTCTCTCAAGGTACTTGTTGCAACATTTGTTCTTATAGATGTTTGCATAATATATTCATAGACTTCCTAAATCATCGTTTTACAGTATCAAGTTTGGTGATTCCATAGAGTTGGGCCTTTAACGAAAGTTTGTTTAGCTTTGCAAGTGCAGAGTGTGCTCGTTCCATGGCAATTTAATGATGATACTTTGTTTGTTAAAAAACTAAATAAGAACGTTGCTGTTTGGTTAATGATACTCCGTAGTTTCACAAATCATGCACTCAAGGCCTTCCCCATCTGCAGTAAATTCCACTGAGCGTTTTTTGGATTTTGTTAGCTTCCTGGAATTGGAGCTAATGTCATCATTTGTACTCTTTATCACTTTTCCTTCTTTCTTTGCATCTACTTTATGGATCTGATTTTAGTACTACGCTATGTCGATTATGCACTATGTCTAGCATGTTTAATCAATCGTCTTTCTCTCTTTACTATTAGTGACTGCCTCTATTTAATTTTCTGAATCTTGCGTGCGTTGCATTCCGTTCAGCACAATGCAAGAGGGATTTTGTCAATGGCCAACAGTGGCCCTAATACCAATGGGAGCCAGTTTTTCATTACTTATGCCAAGCAACCGCATCTCAATGGATTGTACACCATCTTCGGGAAAGTGATACATGGATTTGAGGTTCTTGATCTCATGGAAAAGGTATGCTCTCCGTTATGTCATTTGGAATGTGAGAGTTATCTGTCATTTTCTAGCAGCTTATGTGCATTGGTGATTCTTGGATCTTATTCAGCGCGACTTATAAAACAGATAGATATCGAATTTACAGCAGTACATTCTGTTTTCAGTATATATTTTGCTCTATAGGACCCTTTTGAGGAAGTGAATTTGGTTAGCGATCACCTAAGACACTTCCTAAATTTTGCAGACTCCAACAGGACCAGGTGATAAGCCCCTTGCCGAGATCAGGCTCAACCGGGTGACTATACATGCTAATCCACTTGCTGGATGACATTCTTTTGAAGCATGCCAAGGCAGTACGTGTAATTTCATCGTTCGGCTTGTTGATCATGGTGAATACTTTGGAATATTGCTATGGTCGACCTTCACTGCCAGCAAATTTACCAGTAGATAGAGAGTAGTTAATGCGGGATGATAATTGTAACGAAACTTCCTTTGGTTGAACTGGTTTAGCTGCAGATCTATTGATCTCTCTGAAAGAACATTCTTGATATCTCCAAAAAGCAAATAACTATGAAGTGGTTCTCCAGATCTAACATGTCTACAGTTTGTCATACTATAATGTCGGAACTATGAAAAGTTTGAAGATCTATGGAATGTAAATGCTAAGTTGTTAACATTGGTTGTTTTTTATGAAATGTTGTATCTGCTGCATTTGATCTGATGCAAATTGAACGAGTCCGGAGTCTAAAGGGTAATTTTTTTCATCAAAAATTCCGAAGGGGCAAAGGAGAAACCAAAAATTTCAAAGCAGCAAATGCTTTAAAAAGTTGGGTGTCAGTTAACGGAAAAAGTAAGGCGCGAGGGAGGTCACCCCTTGTCAATCAGCCTGAGCTCGTCAGAGCATAGGGCTAAGGTGTGGGAGTTGTCTCGCATTACAAGGCATTGCCTCTTTCATGCCTTACTTTTAAAAGGTTGACCCGTGTCAGTTAATGGAAAAAGGCGTGAAGGAGGTCACCACTTGTCAATCAGCCTGAGCTCGTTAGAGCATATGGCTAAGGCGTGGGGGCTGTCTCGCATTACAAGGGGTGACCTCCTCCACACCCTACTTTTTTCCATTATCTGACGTCCTTCAACTTTTTAAAGCAAGGCGTGAGCAAGCTCACACTTTTGCTGCTTCGGAATTTTTGGTTTCTCCCTTGTGCCTTCAAAATTTTTTCACGAAAAAGTTGCCCTTTAGGCTCCGCACTCCAAATTGAATGATGTTTTTTGTGATTCAAATCCGGTGGAGGTAAAAAAACACGAGGTGATTTTTTTTAATCTGTCCAAGTTTTGGTAGATAGGCTTACTTGGTACGTGTACTAATGGGAGGTAGAAGGTACCCGTGGAATTAGTCAGGTTAATCCGAATGCCACAATTCTTAAAAAAAGAGACATTTTTCTTGTAAAGTATTTTTACATTTGCCAACATAAGAACATCCAATAATCTTCTTCCGAAGGTAGACATTTTTTCAATACATTGGCTCTCTCAATTACACGTGTTTTAGAGAGTTGGAACATTACAAGTCAGGAGCAAGGGTTTCAAAAAGTCAAATTTAATATTGCATGTACAAGTCAATCTTTCTGATATGAAAGTAAAAGTGTAGTGCGAGTTGATCCGTGGGAGGTAGAAGATACCCATGGAATTAGTCAAGTTAAAAAAGGATAATTTTTTCTTGCATAAGCATTATTACATTTGCAACATAAGGACGTCCAGTAATCTTCTTCAAAAGACAGATATTTTTCAAGGCACTGATACGTTGACTCTTTCAATTGCACGTATTTTAGAGAGTTGGAACATTACAAGTCAGAAGCAAGCATTTCGAAAAGTCAAATTCAATATTGCAAGTGCAAGTCGACCTTTCTGAAATGAAAATAAAACTGGAGTGAAAGTTGGCCCTAAGCAGGATCCAAAGACCTTTAACTTGTCAAATGTTTTAAGGAAACTAAACTATCTAGATGAATATTAGTGTACTTGTTTTCTCATAGATTAAGATTCAAAAGTATTGGATTAATACCCTTCTGTAAAAAATTAAAATCCTCAAAAACTACTTTCAATTTCTTCATTTATTTGGATTTTGGACAGACAATTGGATGTACATTCAAAAAGCAAAAAATATTGTTAGTTCAAATTTGGACAATGTTTGCTATAGTGGGTGACTAAGGAAACAACAAACTTTAAAATCCAGTCTAGACATATATTGGTTGAACATTTTTTTTTTCTTTTTTTAAGGGGACAAACTAGTTTAGTGTCATTTATGCTGTCGTTTGGTACGTGGGATAGAAATAATAATTTAGAATAAAATTTGAGATTAATTTTATTTCATATTTAGTTTAAAGTATTAGTTAATCTCGAAATTATTTATCCCATGTGATTCCATTTCTCAAAGGGGACAAACTAGTTGAGTGTCATTCATGATTTGATACGCGAGATAAGGTTAATAATTTCAGAATAAAATTTGAGATTAATTTTATCTCATTTTCGATTTAAGGTATTAGCTAATCTTGGAATTATTTACCTCATGTGATTTCATTTAGATGGTGGAATAAAATAATTTTCATTAGATAGTCTTGCTTATCCTATCCAGCATACCATTAGAACAATAATAATAAAAAAGAATTAAAAAGATTACATTTAAAATATATTTCTCTAAAATAATCAGTAGGAAAATAAGTCTCATAGTGTGCCAGCTTAGCCAAACATTTAAAATTTTTATAATATTGAACACTATCTAATATTATACATGTTAATTTTTGTTGTGACCCTCTCAAGTAGTAACAAGAAAATACTTTTCTACCTACTAGTAAAGCTTTATTAGTTTGTCCAATCATCATAAAATTGCACGTTTTGTCCTTCAAATGATATAATTTTTAAATTTTTGCTATTTAACTATTGAATTTATGCTTAGTGTGACTTAAGTTCTATAAAAACAGAAGTTTCGAATATTAAAATTGCAAATAAAATTATTTGTTATTAGAAGCATGAATTAAGACCAACACAAAATAGGAGCAAAAGTACAGATGACCCTTCAATTTTCTTATTACTTTCTTTAAAAATTGCTTGAAAATAGCCATATTGCTCTTAGTTCAGTTTGATAGAAACAGGTCTTCTAAATCCAATGTCGTAGGTTCAAAATCCTACAAAAGAGCGTGATTTTTCTTCTTAGATGAAATAGATTCATTCATCGACTTTCATAACAATCGAAATTTGACGTTTTGTGTCTATGAGTTAAAAAAGGAGTTGAAAGTCACTTGACTATAAGGAAAGAACTTCCGGGGCTCGATTTATGACTGCGTCCCGTGGTTGGTAGGAATATATATATATATATATATATATATATATATATATATATATATATATATATATATATATGACACAGGGAGTATTCCAGACATAGATGGAGGTGATGAACTCTATAAAAAATTATACAACAAGGAAAATCTCACTTCTTCTTAAGACATGTAAGTAGTCATTACTAAGATCATTGTAAGGAAGTATAACACTAGCAGAACCTATAAAAATAAATTAGAAAGTATAGAGCACCTAGCAAATACTTGTCCAAAAAGAAACAATAGTAGATCTACAAATGTACAACTAATAGAAGATGTAAATGAAAATCTGATAAATGTAGATGAATATATGTCAGACAACGAAAGTATATACTCTATAAGGAGTATGGCAGTATTTGAAGAAGAAAGAGACTCCATAAACACCTCAGAATCTGAAGGATAGGAATTTATAAATGAAGTAGGATTAGAAAAGATGATTCCAGACTATCATGATTTAGTCAACATTATAGAAGAATGTGAACATGAATTTGAAAGAGGTAAGGGATTAAACAGTAATCAGTGTTTTGATTGTGGATGGTTCCCAAGTAGATACAAAAGAGCAAAATGTAAAAAATGTTTCATAGAAGGATGTATAACTTGTATATAAAAAGCCTCAGAAATTTAAAAATCAGAAAATAATTTGAAAGATTTTTTCAAACAGGAACCAATAGATAAAACAACAGATGATAGAATATTAGAACTAGAAGAAAGACTAAAAAAGTTAGAAATAAAAATAAATAACCTCAAAAAATAAAGAAGTAATTAAAGAAGAAGAGGTATTAGAAGTAGAATTATTAAATACATCTATTATAAAGTCAAACGAAAAAAATTGATGAATATATCATTCGAAGGAATGATATGTAATGAAGAAAAGAACATTAGTATAGTCAAAGTCTTAGAAAGATTAAGAATTCAAGATTATGAGTTTGAAACATTAAGTATCAGTGGATTCAGGATGTACAAGAAGTATATTAAATAGCAGAATTGTACCACCTAGACTAATTAAAGAATTATCAAAATCCTAAGAATCCATGCAAATGGATGGAACGTATAACACTTATACAAAATATATACCAAGAGCAAAGGTAAGCTTTATTAATACTTGGGAAAAATTCTATCAACCATCATATAAACTCAATGAAATACTAATTAGAGACTTAAACATAAGGGCAGACTTCGTATTAGGATTAGATTTTATGATACAAAATAATGGAGGTTGTTTTGTTAAAAGAGATTGAGTAATCTTTGCAAGCAATATAACTCACTCACCAGTACAAACACAACCTAGGCTAACCAAATACCGTTTTCTAATAGATAAATCAGACGAAGAAAGCTCAAATAGCTCCACTCAGATAAAATTCGAAAAATCATTAGAATGTGACAAAGGGAAAAATTGTACATGCAATGATAAGATAACCATGTATGAAGAATTACAAGATTCACTAACACTAGAAGAATTAGAAACAGACTATACCTTAATAGAGATGAATACAGAATTATACAATTTTAAGAAAGGAATACAACATATAGGAGTAATAAAAGATCAAAAAGACCTAGAAAAAATAATACAAATCCTAGACAAACTAGAAATAATTGGAGAAAAACCTTTGCAGCACTGGGACTCCAATCAAATTACCTGTAAATTAGAAATAATTAATCCAGAATATACTATAAAAACAACATCTAGAGAAGCTACAAATGAAGATCTTAAGAATTTTGAAGTACAGATAAATGAGCTATTAAACTTAGGAATAATTAGAAGATTCAAGTCAAGACATAGATCAATAACTTTTATGGTAAGAAACCATAGTTAAATAGTGCGAGAAAAGGCAAGAATGGTAATAAATTATAAACGACTGAATGATAATACCACCATGGATGGATATAAGTTGCCAGATAAATCAAAGCTAATTAATAGAATATAAGGAAGAAAAGTATTTAGTAAGTTTGATTGTAAATCAGGATACTAGGAAATTAAGATGCACGAAGACAACATAGAATGGACAGTCTTCACATGTCCAGAAGGACATTTTGAATGGCTAGTTATATCATTCGGACTGAAGACTGCACCCCTAATTTTTTAGAGAAAAATGAATAATATTTTTGGGAGTTATAAAAATTTTGTATTAGTCTATGTAGATGAAATTTTAGTTTTCAGTAATAATATGAGAGAACATTTAGGACATTTATAACAAGTCTTTAAACTATTTGTAGATAATGAAATAATAATAAGTAGAAAGAAAATAGAACTATGTAAAAATAGTATAAATTTTTTAGGAGTAGTCATTGGAGAAAAAAATAAAATTACAACCACAAATAGCAAAAAAGGTCTTAGACTTGCCAGACAGGTTAGATAAAATAAAGGATTTAGAAAAATTTTCAGGACTACTAAATTATGCTAGGAATTTCATTAAAGACTTAGGAAAGATAGCGGGGCTGCTATATTCTAAAATAGGATCAACGGGCCAGAAGACTTCTAATGCTGAAGATATAAAATTAGTTCAACGGCTTAAACGAATGATCCAAGACATCCCAGACTTGACTTTACCATTAGAAACAGACTATTTAATTGTAGAAACAGACGGAAGTCTTCAAGGATGGGGATCGACATTAAAGGAAAAACCTAATAAATACAGCGAAAAAATGATGAAAAAATTTATGCCTATTCGAGTGGTAAGTATAAGGAAAAAGGCAATATGAGAAGCATAGACGCAGAAACCCTAACAATAATCTATGGTTTAAATAGTTTTAAATTATATATATTAAATAAACCTGAAATATTAGTAAGAACTGATTGCGAAGCCATAGTGAAATTCTATCAAAAAATAAAATAAAAGAATAGTAATAGAAGAAGGTGGTTAAATTTTTTAGATGCCACATTAATCTATAATATTATGTTCGAACATATTAAAGGAAAGGATAATAACTTTGCAGATCAACTAAACAAACTTATAATAAACGACTAACAATTTTTGTTTCAGTATGTATATAGGTAAGGGGAAAGGTAAGGCTGAAGCCTCATCCTCCCAAGACTATCTAAGGACGTTAATGAGCAATACTCATTACAGACCATTTACAATGGAACATCCAAAGCTAGGACGAATGATTTTTGGGCCACACAACCTGATTGGTTAGGAGCCCTCCAACCTAACTTTCAAACTCAGACCATACATAAGAGTAGATAAACAACAGATATGCCTGATCAACAATCTATGGATATCTTACAATAAGACTCCCAGAGACAATGGCTATTTCATTTCATTTTTAAATGCATTAGGTTATTATTTTACTGAGAAAAATACTACTAACAGGTTTAAATTTTATGTTGTTGTTAAGAGACAGACACAGGGAGTAATCCAGATATGGATGGAGGTGATGGAATCTATAAAAAAAATTCTACAACACCTTTTTATAAAGGCTTCAATGACCTCACAGAAGCATTAGACTATGCCCGAGAAAGACTGGGGCCAAATTATTATATTACTCCAGCTTTAAGACTAAATATGACAGGAGTTCCCCAATACAAGATAAAAAAAGACAGACAAAATTATATTTTGTGATCATTGTTCCGCAATGACCGAGGCCTTTCAAAGATTAAATCACGCAAATGAGACTTTAAGGAAAGATAAAGAGAACCTTATAAATGAAAAAAGACAAATGACAAAACATATAGATATTCTACAAGATCGTATCAAAATTCTTCATTTTAAATTATCCCAGTAGACTCAGCATACCTATGGAACTCGACAAATGGTTCCAAGGAGTTCTCTATCTCCTTTAAAAATGAATAAGACGGGTGCGTATTCTCCAATGAATGCAGAGAAACCTACTGTATCGGTAAAGATACAACTAGTCTAGTTCAAATGATAATTGATAAGGACTTATCAAATCCGTTGATGTCTGATACTTTGTCAAAAAATGTAGGGAGAATTCTCCCAGCTAGTTTCAAGACAACAAGCACCTAGACACTAGATGAAGGAACGTCCTCATCTACCCAAGACAACAATAAGAAAGGTTATGATTTTTATTTGCGAAGAAGGAAAATTGATAAAAGAAATATAGAACAAATAGTAGCAGACTCTATCAAAAAATTACTAGCAGAGCAGCCTAAAGAAATAGTAATGAAAAATCTAGAACCTGAGCCAAAATCTAAAGTTTTCTTAATACCAAGAGAAGAAACAAGACACAGAATAGGACCAAGACTAGGATTTTCAAGTGGAGATAGTGAAGAAAATGATCCAACAATAGAGACTATAATTCAGCTATGGATCAATTCGCTCAAGACCCAAATGCAGACGATGATTCTGAAATGGATTTCTCCTCAGAAGCATTAAACATCTTAGACACGTAAGCAGTGACAATTCTCACAAAAAGATAAAACAAAGACGTATGCAATCATATAAAGGATGAATAAATGGGAAATAAATGGATGGATGAAAATTAAAGAGGATACATAACCATGTGATGGTGGGACCCACTCGACATGCTAAAGTTTTTTAAGACATTTGAAGTCCGAATTTTGAAATCCGCCAGACGCCTATAAATACCCTCATTTTAGACTTAAAGAGTGGAGGAGGTTAGAGAGAAATCAAGAGTGAGAAAGATATTGTGAGCTTTAAGAAGATTATTTCCAAAATCTGTTTCTAAGTAAAAAAAAATAGAGATAGTCAGTAAATTATGCATAGCTCTTAAGTTCTTTCATCCGTAGGTGCAAAGCTTTTAGGAACTCCCGAAAGGAAAACCTCACTTCTTCATAAGACATTCAAGTAGTCATTACTAAGATCATTATAATTTTCTCCCCAATTTGTAAATTATGTCTGTTATATCAATTTCATATTTTCTTTCAATTGATTTTTTGATATTATATTATAGGTCTGGATGGACGCGCGGATTACTACTAGCCTTTCGATCCTATAAATCTAGTACATTACTTATAAATATACCCCTAGTATATGGTTATTCTCTCAGCGTTTAGCAATAATAATGGATTAATCTGTAAATTCCTAGGGAATTAAAAGTCAGACAAATAGTTGAAAGGACTTTGTATCGTCCCGGGGTGTGATTAATGGAGTCATTGCTAAATACCTAAATCTGAAGAGAAAGAGTTGAACGAGGAGTCTTCTGGCCCGTTGATCCTGTTTTAGAATATAGCGGCCCCGCTATCTTTCCTAAGTCTTTAATGAAATTCCTAGCATAATTTAGTAGTCCTAAAATTTTTTGTATATCTGAAGATAAAGAGATGAACGGGGCAAAAAAAATCTTTTTTGGGAGAAAATATACATTGATCTTTATAATTTCACTACTACACATGACTAATGATAACGTAGGAGGGAGTACTGAGTAGAATTTTACACTATATTTGAAAAATATCTGCTTCAACTCTGCTTTGCCCATATCTGCTTATCTGCTTTAATTAAATTATATTTTTCTTGTTATATTACCTCTCTATTTGTCTGTTATTACTTCTGTATATTATGATATATAACTTGTATAGAAAAAGCCTTAGAAATCCAAAAACCAGAAAATAATTTAAAAGATTTTTCCAAACAGGAACCAGTAGATACCTAAATTCCTAGGGAATTACAACCGCACATAGAAAAAAAAGTCTTAGAAATGCCAGACAAGTTAGATAAAACAAAGTATTTACAGAAATTTTTAGGACTACTAAATTAGAACTTGGAACCAAAATAAGCCAAGAAATAAAAAAAGTGACCAAAATAGGCCACCTATTTAAAAAATTACCAAGATAGGCTAAACGTAATAAATTATTATATTTTCTACCTTTTTCTTAACAGTCAACTAACGGAGTTGACTTTTTATAAAGCGTAATAAATTATTACGTTTTACATATTTATTTATAAAACTTAATAAATTATTACATTTTCTAAAAAAAATATGTAAAACGTAAGAATATCTTGCGTTTTACACGAAATTCGATAAAGAAAGACAGTGTTTTGTCACATCATAATAAAGTAGATACTATTTTGTCACATCATAATAAAGTATACTTTTTCTGAAAATTGTAGTAAAACGTAACAAATAATTACGTGGTCCACTTTTTGAAAAAATTCTACTATTTTCACTTGACATTACCATGGTCCCCCCCCCCTCCCCCCCCCCCCCAAGTTTCTTTTCTATATCCTATTTCTTTTTAAGTTTCACTATTGCTAGTCCAAATAATTTATTTGTTTCTTTGTAATAAATTTTTACATTTTACATCAAAATTTAAAAAATCATAAAAAAGATACGTATCAGTTGCCTCATGAACTTAGCACTTTCCTTATATTTATTCCATATAAAAAAATAACCACTTATATCCTTAATTATCCGATTTCTCTCTAAAAAAATTATACTTTGGAGTTTTTCTCTACTCTAAAATAGTGAAATGTGGAATTTTCGTCGATCAAATATGCTATTATCTAAGAGAATTATATTTTATTTGTGTGATAAAAATATGAAATTAATTTTTTCGTTTAGTGTTTCATTGTAGAAATTAATATAAAATACGTTTCTTATTATAATTGATGGAGTAAAAAATCATAATTTGATTTAGGGGTGTATAAAAATTGTACCGATAAAAATGTTATTTATTTATCGTTATGTTTTAATGATTTTATAAAAAAAATTTATTGTGTTATTTGTTCGATTTTAATTTTTTTTATTGATAAACCAATAACCCAATAAGATTATATTAAATAATTGTTTTACACCCTATATATATATATATATGTATGTATGTATATATGTATAAGTAGTATTTTGGTTGCAACGAAGATTCGGTTGCAACTAAAAATTCATAAGTCAAATTTATTGGTACGATTTTTGTACACCCTAAATCAAATGGTGATTTTTTACTCCATCAGTTATAATAAGAAACGTATTTCATATTAAATTCTACAATGAAACACTAATCGAAAAAATTAATTTCATATTTTTATCACACAAACAAAATATAATTCTTTTAGATAATAGCATATTTGATCGACAAAAATTCAACATTTCACTATTTTGGAGTAGAGGAAAACTCAAAAGTCTAATTTTTTTAGAGAGAAATCAAAAGCGGTTATTTGTTGACATGGAATAAATATAAGGAAAGTGCTAAGTTCATGAGGTAATTGATAATTCTCTTTTTTATTATTTTTTAAATTTTTATGTAAAACGTAAAAATTTATTACAGAAAGAAAAAATAAATTATTTGGACTAGCAATAGTAAAACTTAAAAGGAAATAAGATATAGAAAAGAAATTGGGGTAGGGAGGGAGGGGACCACGGTGATGTCAACTGAAAATAGTAGAATTTTTCCAAAAGTGGACCACGTAACTATTTGTTACGTTTTACTACAATTTTCAGAAAAAGTATACTTTATTAGGATGTGACAAAACACTATCTTTCTTTATCGAATTTTGTGTAAAACGTAAGAATTTCTTACGTTTTATATATTTTTATTAGAAAACGTAAGAAATTATTACATTTTATAAATAAATATGTAAAATGTAATAATTTATTACGTTTTATAAAAAGTCAACTCCGTTAATTGACCGTTAAGAAAAAAGTGAAAAACGTAATAAATTATTACGTTTAGCCTATTTTGGTAACTTTTTAAATAGTTAGCCTATTTTGGTCAATTTTTTTAATTTGTTGGCTTATTTTGGTTCCAAGTTCACTAAATTATGCTAGGAATTTCATTAAAGACTTTGGAAAGATAGCGGGGCCACTATATTCTAAAATAGGATCAATAGGCCAGAAGATTCCCCGTTCATCTCTTTCTCTTTAGATTTAGGTATTTAGCAATGTCTTCATTAACCACACTCGGGACGATACAACGGTCCTTTCAACTATTTGTCGGACTTTTAAT
This sequence comes from Capsicum annuum, assembly GCF_002878395.1. Taxonomy (NCBI): domain Eukaryota; kingdom Viridiplantae; phylum Streptophyta; class Magnoliopsida; order Solanales; family Solanaceae; genus Capsicum; species Capsicum annuum. The sequence goes on along the minus strand of NC_061111.1, from coordinate 243,389,737 downwards.
TCCCTAAGAATTTACAGATTAATCCATCGTTATTGCTAAATGCTGAGAGAATAACCATATACTAGGGATATATTTATAAGTACTGTACCAGATTTATAGGATCAGAAGGCTTGCGGTAATCCGCACGTCCATCCAGGCCTATAATATAATATCGAAAAATCAATCGAAAGAAAATATGAAATTGATATAACAGACATAATTTACAAATTGGAAATAAAATTACAATGATCTTAGTAATGACTACTTACATGTCTTAAGAAGAAGTGAGGTTTCCCCTTTGAAAGTCCCTAAAATCTTTGCCACTATGGATGAAAGAACTTAAAAACTATGCACAATTTATTGACTATCTATATTTTTTTTTTTTACTTAGAAACAGATTTTGGAAATAATCTTCTTAAAGCCCACATTATCTTTCTCACTCTTGATTTCTCTCTAACCTACTTCACTCTTTAACTCTAAAATGGGGGTATTTATAAGCGACTGACGGATTTCAAAATCCAGACTTCAAATGTCTTGAAAAACTTTAGCATGTCGGGTGGGTCATGTCTCCTCTTTAATTTTCATCCGTCCATTTATTTTCCATTTATTCATCCTTTACATTATTGCATACGTCTTTGATTTTATCTTTTTGTGAGAATTGTCACTACTTATGTCTCTAAGTTGTGTAAGGCTTATGGGGAGAAATCCATTCCAGAATCATCGTCTGCATTTGGGTCTTGAGCGAATTGATCCATAGCTGAATTATAGTCTTTCATTGTTGGATCATTTTCTTCACTATCTCCACTTGACAATCCTAGTCTTGTTCCCATTCTGGGTATTGTTTCTTCTCTTGATATTAAGAAAACTCTAGATTTTGGCTTAGGTTCTGAATTTTTCATTGCTATTTCTTTAGGCTGCTCTGCAAGTAATTTTTTGTTAGAGTCTTCTACTATTTGTTCTATATTTCTTTTATCACTTTTCCTTCTCCGCAAATGAAAACCATAATCTTTCTTATTTTTGTCTTGGGTAGATGAGGACATTCCTTCATCTTGTGTCTGGGTACCTGTTGTCTTGAAACTAGCTGGGAGAATTCTCCATACACTTTTTGGCAAAGTGCCAACCATCAACGGATTTGATAAGTCTTTACCAGTTATTGTTCGAACTGGACTAGCTGTATCTTTAGTCGATCAGTAGGCTTCTCTATATTTATTGGGGAATACACACCCGTTTTGATACAATAAAAACCACGGGAACACTAAACACACCCCAAACAGTCCACTAATCAAAAGGATTCTTAGACCGATTGGAGACTTCACTCGGATTCAACAATGACAACAAAAATAATGAAATGAAGAAGGTGTTTATCATATCAAAACAGCAGCAACAACAATAATATGAAGACAAAATGAACAACAACAAAGTGGTAACAATAACAACACCTCACGAGTTACATTAACAAAAACAAGAAACAACGATTACAACAAACAAGAGGATAGCTAGTTAGACAAAATGAAGGTGTAATCTTAAAAACCCAAGAGCCTATTCCACTCTTGGACCTTTAACAATACACACAACGAATACCTAACTCTTACGTTGGCACAAGAGTGAACTCAATCTCCCAAGCATCCAACTTTTCCAATCTTGAATCCAACACGAGTGATTCCATACTCAAGTTGATTCCCCTAGTTACAATTTCGGCCAAGGAGGGCTATTCTTTCAAGAGAGATGTTTCTAAGTGTTACACTTTCATATTCAACAAAAACTAAGACTAAAAACCCTAAGAGGTTCTATATATAGTGTATTAAAAAATGGAATACAAAAATGACCACAATACCCCTCAAGGGTGAGGTGCCCATAAAGTGTAATGTAGGGGCTGTTTTTAGTGCATTTAGGCCCCTTTTTATACTTTACTTGTGCATTTCCTTGGACGTATTCTATACACACTCGTTCTCGTCCATCCTCATGGTCATACTCGTATCATTCTCCCCTTCTTGAAAAGGATTCGACCTCGAATCCGTACCTTGCAAATCAAGAGAAGACAAAAAAGTACACATCCTCATGACATGAGGGGTTAGGGTTAGCAAAAATAACACATCAACATGCCATACTGAGGTGGAAAAAATTTAAAGTATAGCCACGAGTCCTTTGTTTTAATCATAAAAAGATTAGTACAATTGCTACAAAGGAAGTGGCTCGGAGAAGCATCAAGACAAAAGGAAAATAAGCTGAGAGTCATCCTTTCCTACCCTAAGATGGTACCGGGATCAAATGGAAAATTTAGCCAAAGGCCTAAGCCGAGGCTAGCCATTCCTTCCCCTAGAATGTCACTCCCACATTCAAGCACAAAAATTTTTTCATACACATGATCTTTATGAACAAAACTAATTGCAATGCTTTTACCGCACAAAATGTTCAAAGAGTCATGCGCATTATCAAGATCAATTCTATAGACACCATCACTAACTTGAGAATTTTTAAGCACTCCATTTACATGCTCAAGTAGTGAACTACATTTAAGAGTAAATTGATCACATGCACACTAAGAGTACTACCAAGAGTACTCATTTTCGAGACTACACATTCCTTGCCCATAAGAGCACTCTTATCTTCTAAGAAGAGATTTCCATCTTTAGGAGGAATGTTGTCATACCATAGTGGATTAGCATATCAGCTATAGCCTTCAAGGCAAGATATACCATCATTTTCACCACTAGGTTCATTAGGAGTGTTTATACCATCTTCAAACAAAATATTAAACCTAAAGAGAGCCTGATTTATCTCACAGACAGATTTGGAACTAGCAAGTGCTTCGCTCTCTATAAGTTCACTATCAATTACCAGAGATGTTTCAATCTCCTCTTTACCTTGGTGTGGGTCGGGGTAACCCACATCTTCTTTTGGGAAGCTCTCGGCACAAGGTGTTTGGACAAGGGAAGTTGGATTTTGTGGGATAAGTTTAGGTAGCAATTGACGTAGCCTTTCCACGTGCCATTTCATTTCTTCAATATAGTCATTAATGCGATCAAATGTGGCATCAAGATTAGTGGTAGCCATGGTACCTAAAGCAAAGGACAACAACAAACAATAAAACAAACTTGTTAGTTCAAAATGCCTCACCACACTTTCATTCTCAGTTTTACCTCACACTTGATTTCACAAGTGTTGAAAGCCGGCTTGTACTTCGTGAGTGATTGAGGGTCCAGTCTACTTTTGTTCGAAATGAATTTTCGTTTGAGTTGACTCAAAGAAAATTTATTTACGAACTTGAACCAACAAGATACAACAAATTCACAAAAGAGAAAAGCACACAACAAACGTTTAACACGAATGAACGAACACACAGACTAACTAACAATCTAGTAGATGAGTACTAGTTTGCCAATTAGTATTGGAACCAACAAAATTGAAACTAAGAAACAACAAACGGAAACTATGAAATCTGAAATTTGAGCCAAAATTTGATGCGTGAATAGTAACTTGACGTGGCAGCCACGTATTGGTTGTGGTCTTTCTAACGAATTGTTATTCTCAAATGTTCATGTCTTGGTAAAAAATTTAATTTGGATTGGTGAAATTTTATTTTAGGAGGAAAAAATAAGTCTTGGAGCCTTTTTCAATTTTCAAGACTTTGACTTTACTTGTACTCCTCCTTAAAACATGGGTCCTTGAATCATGGAAAGTTGTTGGAAAGTGGTTGAGATGTGATTGACTAGTTGATTAGTGATGGTAAGTCTTTCAAAACTAACAAAGCTTCACCTTTTTCCCTTCACCTTTATAGATCTAAGGTTCACTTTATTTTAACAAGCTATGAAGGTTGTGAAGAACTTCAAGATCAAAATCAACAATCACCAAGAACAACTAACAACAATCTACAAGAACACCAACAGTTTCACACGGCTAACTTCCAATTTTCACAATACAATATCTTCAACATTTGTCCAAGACAACTACAACTTTAACAAAATGGTTCTTAGGCCACCAATGAATAACAATATCACGTGGCCAAGCTTATAACAACAACAAGATGAAGGCCACAAGGCAAAAACAGTCCACCACAACAATGTTCAACAACAAATTGGCCAAGTCCAAGTTCACACTACAACTTCAACAAATACAAGCTCAAACTTAGATTTTGTCACGACCTAAAAATGAGGGTCATGATGGCACTTGTCGTGGCGTACCTTGATAAGTAAGCCTATCACCCAAACTGATACGGATAGAAAAGACAGAAATACCCAAGGTAAGGCTTCTAGAATGAAGCCAAACCATATAAATAATCATAACAATACGAAAAGAACTTATCCAAAACACCAATCATGCCCAAAATCAGGTGTTAATAGTGTAAGAACTACTAATACAATCCAAGAGTCAAATACATTGGAAAAATAACCACAAAGGAATAATAACTATCTCCGAACACTAATAAAGACATAAGTAGTATAGAAAGATAGAGGTGAACTTCGGATGCATGAATGTCCAACCGCTACCTTGAAAGCTCTAACAATCGCCCGAATCAAGTAAGCTGAGGCACACTCGAGCTAGGACCTGCACCGAAAGGACGCAGTAGGCATGAGTACGGTCCACTTGTACTCAGTAGGTATCATAGGCCAACTAAGCAAAGTAGTAAATAAGGCATACAAAATATACACTAAGGGCACGTCACCTGTAATAACAAAATGTCCCACAACGGTAGCCCATACCGCTTGCACTAACAGTTCTAATATATCTCACATATATTGCAAAAACACATCAAGATATAGAACACAAGTATAAATTATGTCACATATAAAATAGATCAAGAGAGAACATGTAGATACAAGATCATCAAATACAAGTAAAGAAAGGTAAGACAAATACATAGATGACAAGTTAATAAGGCAATACAACACAACATAAACACAATAAAGTAAGTGCAATGTATATGATAATGATGATGATGATGATGATGCACAAGGTTGTCGCACAACCTCTGGGATCATCGCACAATCCCCGTATACACCTACGGAGCCAAAGCTTCCCGACGTAGGACCCATGAGGGGTTCGTCAACCCATATAAAATCCACATATCTCATATCTCCTTTCTGGCATATCCCTCGAAAAGGGTTTTATAAGGTGTTACAATATTTTTAAAAAGGTGTTGCCAGTGTTTCTCAGATGTTGCCACGGCGGTACTAATGTTTCATGAATGAGTATGAGATGAAGATGTAATGCTCACAACCAATAACAATAAGTATTTCCACAACCAACCACATGATATATTTCCACAACCAACCACAATGATACATTTTCACAACCACATGAGCCAATATTTACTTGTTATTTTCATTTCATCCATGAATTTTCAACTCTCATATGCCAGTAAAGTATGAATATAATCACAATACACCCATGGTACCACATTAAACAACACAATACAATTACTTACATGTATTCAAGGCTATCAATGTCACATAAGACTCCACACGGTCAAACATATCACATAATATTTTAATTTCGACAATTACATCACATATAGGCCCCCACACGAGTACAACAAGTAGATATACATTTTTCATGATTAGTTCCCACCCTTAACATGCATTTTGTACCATCATTTACTACCCAATCCAGTCTGAAGAGTTAAGCCATAACCTACCTCGAAAGCCGAAACCGGTTCGCTACACTTGAACCCACGACCTTACTTTTCATGAACAATCCCGAACTCTACTAAAAACATCAAATATGAAATCTACGCGTCAAAACAAAACCAACGACACCCATATTGACTACTTTTGGTTCTGGTTAAAACGGCCCCCAAAATAGGTTTCCAAAAAAGAAGGGCAAATTTAGAACTTTACTTCAAAAATATGTTTTCCATATTTTTAGGAACCCACAGCTGAAAACCCAAGTTAAATCGAGTAAAAAATGGGGTTCAAATCGAAGAAAAACTATTTTTGAGCTTTACCGGGTAAAATAATTGAAATCCGGGTTAAAATTAAGAATCAGAGTTGTTTTGAAGGTTAAATTGATGAAAAACTAGTAATTATAAGATAAAAATATTATTCAAGTGAAAGGGGATGAAATTTGGGTTTAAAATCATGTCCTAAGATTTTTGGGGTTTTGAAAGATTTATCGAGAAATTTCTAAGAAAAGGGTGAATTATTACCTTAAATCCGTAATAAAACCAAGAAAAAGATGTTAATCTAGCTTTCCAATCTCTCACAAACTTCACTTTTAAACTCCCAAATTATTTAGGGTTTAACTTCCAAGAGGCAAGATGAAAAATGAGCAAAATAGATCAAAAAAAGTTATTTATCAGTGCAGGTTTTTCTGCACTGCTGTCAAAAGAAAAACTGTTTTTTTTTTCCAACTCAATCCGGACTTCAACGGGGTGCCCGGGATTAGTTCGGAGTCCGATTTATGCAAAAGAACTATGCAACCACACTAAATTCGACGTTCCGAACGTGATGGCGATACCAGATTTTCCAAAAAAATTCATTTTCACAAAGTTGACCCCCGAGACCCGAAATCACAATTTTCCAAACCGAGGGTCGAAATGAGATTTAAAAGCAGTAAAATCATACCAAACATGCTAACACACTAAAATCGACATTCCAGATCTATTGGTGAAGTAAGATTTTACATACGAGGTCGTTTCAACCAAAAGTGGGTCCCACACCCAACTTTTCAATTTTTTCCAACTTTCCGACCAATGGGTCGAAATGAGCTCGGGTGAATCAGGACCCGAACCAAAGGTCAACGTAGCCTAAAATCGATATTTCGGAGCTGCTGGCCCAGTCTGTTCAGTCATCCATCGTACGGATCAAAATATAACCACATAAGTCCAAAATAAGACTCTCGAAGCCATAAAAAACCACAATATTGCATAAATGGTACGAAAATGCATCAAAAATCATGTCAACGACTCCCACACCCTAGAAATACCATAATTCAACTACAAAGAGGGGTAAAACAATCAAATCACATAAAATCATAAATTTTACATATTTCAACAAATTTTTAGGTTGTTACAGATTTAGACTCAAAGTGCTACTGGAGAACAAAACTAACACTAGAAAAACTCAAGATAAGTAAAAATCTCGGCCAAGATACAACAAGAACACAATTTTTGGCCAAGAATACAAAATGGACAGATTGTTCTTTTTTTGAAATTTTCAGATTTCAATTTTTTTTTTCAAGTGAGCTAGCCCAAGATTTGGTCTTGTAGGAATAATATCAAGTCATGCTCTGATATCAAATGATACAATAAAAACCACGGGAACACTAAACACCCCAAACAATCAAAAGGATTCTTGGACCGATTGGAGACCTCACTCGGATTCGACAATGACAACAACAATAATGAAATGAAGAAGGTGTTTATCATATCAAAACAACAACAACAACAATAATATGACGACAAGATGAACAACAACAAAGTGGTAACAATAACAACACCTCACGAGTTACATTAACAAAAACAAGAAACAACGATTACAACAAACAAGATGATAGATAGTTAGTCAAAATGAAGGTGTAATCTTAAAAACCCAAGAGCCTATTCCACTCTTGGACCTTTAAAAATACACACAACGAATACCTTACTCCTACGTTGGCACAAGAGTGACCTCGATCTCCCAAGCATCCAACGTTTCCAAGCTTGAATCTAACACGAGTGATTCCACACTCAAGTTGATTCTCCTAGTTACAATTTCGGCCAAGGAGGGCTATTCTCTCAAGAGAGATGTTTCTAAGTGTTACACTTTCATATTTAACAAAAACTAAGACTAAAAACCCTAAGAGGTTCTATATATAGTGTATTACAAAACGAAATACAAAATGACCACAATACCCTTCAAGGGTGAGGTGCCCATAAAGTGTAACTTAGGGGCTATTTTTAGTGCATTTAGGCCCTCTTTTATACTTCACTTGTGTACTTAGTTGGACGGATTCAATACGCACTCGTTCTCGTCCATCCTCATGGTTGTACTCGTATCACGTCTTATCCATTTTTAAAGGAGATGAAAAACTCCTTGGAACCACTTGTTGAGTTTCATAGGTATACTGAGTCTGCTGGGATAATTCAAAATGAAGACTTTTGATACGATCTTGTAGAATATCTATATGTTCTGTCATTTGTCTTTTTTCATTTATAAGGTTCTCATTATCTTGCCTTAAAGTCTTATTTGCGTGATTTAATCTTTGAAAGGCCTCAGTCATTGGGAAACAATGATCACAAAATATAATTTTGTCTGTGTCTTTTTTGATATTGTATTGGCAAAATCCTGTCATATTTGGTCGTAAAGCTGGAATAATATAATAATTTGGCCCCAAGCTTCCTCGGGCATAGTCTAATGCTTCTGTGATGTCATTGAAGTCTTTATAAAGAGGTGTTGTATAATTTTTTATAGAGTTCATCACCTCTATCCATGTCTGGAATACTCTCTGTGTCTGTCCCTTAACAAAAACATAAAATTTAAATCTGTTAGTAGCATTTTTCTCAGTAAAATAATAACTTAAAGCATTTAAAATTGAATGAAATAGCCATTGTCTCTGGGGGTCTTATTGTAAGATATCCATAGATTGGTGATTAGGGATATCTGTTGTTTATCTACTCGCATGTCTGGTCTGAGTTTGAAAGTTGGGTTGGAGGACTCATAACCGATCGTTGTGTAGCCCAAAAATTATCCGTTCTAGCTTTGGATGTTCCAACATTGTAAGTAGTCTGTAATGAGTGTTGCTCATTAGCGTCCTTAGATAGTCTTAGGAGGACGAGGCTTCAGCCTTACCGTTTCCCTTACCTGTATATTTACTGAAACAAAAATTGTTAGTTGTTTTTTTATTATAAGTCTGCTAACTTGATCTGCTAAGTTATTATCCTTTTCTTTACTATGTTCGAACACAATATTATAGATTGATGTGGCATCTAAAAAATTTAACCACCTTCTTCTACTATTAGTCTTTTCTTTTCTTTTTGATAGAATTTCACTATGGCTTCGCAATCAGTTCTTACTAATATTTCAGGTTTATTTAATATATATTGTTTAAAACTATTTAAACCATAGATTACTGCTAGAGTTTCTGCGCCTATGCTTCTCATATTGCCTTTTTCCTTATATTTACCACTCGAATAGGCATAAATTTTTTCATCTTTCTTTTCATTGTATTTATTAGGTTTTGCTTTTAATATCATTCCCCATCCTTGAACACTTCTGTCTGTTTCTATAATTAAATAGTCTGTTTCTAACGGTAGAGCCAAATCTGGGATGTCTTGGATCATTCGTTTAAGCCGTTGAACTAATTTTATATCTTCAGCATTAAAAGTCTTCTAGCCCGTTGATCCTGTTTTAGAATATAGCGGCCCCGCTATCTTTACTAAGTTTTTAATGAAATTCCTAGCATAATTTAGTAGTCCTAAATTTTTTTGTAAATCCTTTATTTTATCTAAAATCTGGTATTTCTAAAACCTTTTTTACTATGTGCGATTGTAATTTTATTTTTCCGTCTCCAATGACTACTCCTAGAAAATTAATACTATTTTTACATAGTTTCATTTTCTTTCTGCTTGTTATTATTTCATTATCTACAAATAGTTTAAAGACTTATTGTAAATATCCTAGATGTTCTCTCATATTATAACTGAAAACTAAAATGTCATCTACATAGACTAATACAAAATTTTATATTTCTCAAAAATATTATTCATTTTTCTCTAAAAAATTGGGGGTGCAGTCTTCAGTCCGTATGAAATAACTAGCCATTCAAAACATCCTTCTGAACACGTGAAAGCTGTCCATTATATGCTGTCTTCGTGTGTCTTAATTTGCCAATATCCTGATTGGCAGTCAAACTTACTAAATACTTTTCTTTCTTGTATTCTATTTATTAGCTCTGATTTATCTGGCAATTTATATCCATCCATGATAATATTATCATTCAATCATTTATAATTTATTATTATTCTCGCCTTTTCTCGCACTATTTCACTATGGTTTCTTACCATAAAAGCTGCTGATCTATGTCTTGACTTGGATCTTCTAATTATTCCTAAGTCTAATTGCTCCTTTATTTGTACTTCAAAATCCTTAAGATCTTCATTTGTAGCTTCTATAAATGCTGCTTTTATAGTATATTCTGGATTGATTATTTCTAATTTACAGATAATTTGATCGGAGTCCCAGTGCTGCAAAGATTTTTCTCCAATTATTTCTAGTTTGTCTAGGATTTGTATTATTTCTTATAGGTCTTTTTGATCTTTTATTACTCCTATATGTTGTATTCCTTTCTTAAAATTGTATAATTCTGTATTCATCTCTATTAAGGTATAGTCTTTTTCTAATTCTTCTAGTGTTAGTGAATCTTGTAATTCTTCATACATGGTTATCTTATCATTACATGTATAATTTTTTCCTTTGTCACATTCTAATGATTTTTCGAATTTTATCTGAGTGGAGCTATTTGAGCTTTCTTCGTCTGATTTATCTATTAGAAAACGGTATTTGGTTAGCCTAGGTTGTGTTTGTACTGGTGAGTGAGTTATATTGCTTACAAAGATTACTCAATCTCTTTTAACAAAACAACCTCCATTATTTTGTATCATAAAATCTAATCCTAATACGAAGTCTGCCCTTATGTTTAAGTCTCTAATTAGTATTTCATTGAGTTTGTATGATGGTTGATAGAATTTTTCCCAAGTATTAATAAAGCTTACCTTTGCTCTTGGTATATATTTTGTATAAGTGTTATAAGTTCCATCCATCTGCATGAATTCTTGGGGTTTTGATAACTCTTTAATTAGTCTAGGTGGTACAATTTTGCTATTTAATATACTTCTTGTACATCTTGAATCCACTATAGCTAATGTTTCAAACTCATAATCTTGAATTCTTATTCTTGCTAAGACTTTGACTGTACTAATGTTCTTTTCTTCATTACATATCATTCCTTCGAATGGTATATTCATCGATTTTTTTCGTTTGACTTTATTATTTTCAACAGATATATTTAATAATTCTACTTCTAGTATCTCTTCTTCTTTAATTACTTCATTATATTTTTCGAGGTTATTTATCCTTATTTCTAACTTTTTTAGTCTTTCTTCTAGATCTAATATTCTATCGTCTTTATCTACTGGTTCCTGTTTGAAAAAACCTTTTAAATTATTTTCTAGTTTTTGGATTTCTGAGGCTTTTTCTATACAAGTTATACATCCTTCTATGTTACATTTTTTACATTTTGCTTTTTTGTATCTACTTGGGAACCATCCACAATCAAAACACTAATTATTGTCTAATCTCTTACCTCTTTCAAATTCATGTTCACAATATTCTATAATGTTGACTAAATCATGGTAGCTGGAATCATCTTTTCTAATCTTACTTCATTTATAAATTCTTCTCCTTCAGATTCTGAGGAGTCTATGGGGTCTCTTTCTTCTTCAATTACTTTCATACTCCTTATAGAGTATATACTTTCATTGTCTGATATATATTCATCTACATTTATCAGATTTTCATTTACATCTTCTATTAATTGTGTATTCCTAGATTTACTATTGTTTCTTTCTGGACAAGTATTTGCTAGGTGCTTTATACTTCTGCAAGTGAAACATTCTAATTTATTTTTATAGGTTCTGCTACTGTTATACTTCCTTACATGTTTTTGTTTATCTAGGTATGGCTTCCTCGCGTTTGATCTTCTTAAGTAGTATTTTTTTTCTAGGTCGATAGTCTCTTTTATATGATTTTTTATATCGATCAGAATGTTGTGTAGTATATATATTTTTATAGAAGTCTGTATCACTTTTTTTTAATTGTTTTGTATTTGTATATTTGTACATTTTCTTGTAATATTTTCATTACGTGTTGTATTCTTTGTCCTTTTGACCATTTTGTGTCTGAATTTTGTACTACTACTTCTCTTTTGGACCACTTTTCTTCTATTTCTCTTCCTAGAGCCCCTGGTAATTTATTAAATAATCTTTTTTCTAGAGTCTTATGAATCGAGTTTTCACTAATTGTAAAATAATAAAAGTACTCATTTATAAATTCTTTAATTATTGATCAATTATTAATACTTAACTATTCTAAATTTATTAAAGTCCTTTTCTGTAATACTACTAATCCACTATTGGGATCTTCGCCCGTTAGTAAAGTATGTACTTTGTTTACAAAATTATATAGGTTAGCCCCTATTTCTATCAATTCTTGAAAATCTTCGGGGAATATTGTCTTCTATGATTCCCATAATGCTTTAGTAGTCTCTCCTAGAAATGTTTCTAGATATCTATACATATTTTCTGTATCTGTCTCTTGATTAGCTTGTATTTATTGTATATAATCTGCTACAGCTACATTCTTCCATATGTCTATTACAGCATTTCATGTCTGGGGGTCATGAGCTGCTAGATTTAAAATATTTTCTTTATTACCACCTTCTTGTAACTTAATGGGTTCTTCTATTGACATTCTTCTTCTTCTTCTAGGTTTTATGTCCTGTTCTATTTGTTCTTCAGGGTTTATTCTAAATACTCTATATCTTGGTAAATTGCCTGTTGTTATATTTACCCTTTGCATACCTGTTGTCTTTTGGAAAGGGCTTGAAGTACTTGTTGCACTTTCCATAAATTCTTTTATCCTTTCTATTTCATCTATACAATAACTAGTTTCTAAATCTTCTTATTTCCTTTCCTTTTTAAGTGTGTAACCATAATTATCGTTTCTTAATTCACATTTGACAAAATGTTCTTTAGTTTTGGTGAGATTGAGGTTCCCCATTTTACAGCCTATACATTTGAACGTTCTATTGTTATTTATTTCGTATAGGGCCTCTGCTTTCATTATAGTCTTATTTACTTCAAAACCTTCTTCTAGTATTTCTATATTCATAAAATTAGTATTTTCACTTTCTTCAACTTCTTCATCGATTTCTTTTTCATTCGTGTATTGATAGTCTGTGAACCTTACTACGGTTTCACCTTTATTTTTTATATACATTAAATGATTAGTTGGCTTTAGTATTTCTTTCTTAGTGAATCTTTCTAGGTTCCATTCTAATCCTGCATATTCTTTTGAATTTATCTTTAGGGATTTCATTAATCTGATACCCTTATTTCTCATAAAACTTACTACATTTATTTTTAATCTAAACTTTGTACTACTATTAGTGGCAAGTTTTCCTATAAATCCTACACATATTAGTAGATTGTTTCCATAATTCATTTCCTCACATCCTTTAGTCTGAATACCTATTTATATATATATTTTTCAAAGTCTAGAGAATTTATCATAAAGTTTGGACTGCAATAAAAGAGTCCTCCATTAGTTGACATGTCTACTTCTGTTATTCCTATTATAGATCTTTTCGAGTCTGACCATCTATTATCATATATTGTAACTAATACTTTAGTTCCTAGGTTCTTTCTAGTTAATCCTTTTAAACCTATTACTATAAGTCCCATGTGCATGAGGCTCATGTTTGATTTTGTAATTTGTTTTAAAGATTCTAGGCTAATTAATTTATGCTGACGCTATTTTCACCAATAACACACATTTTTTCTTCTCTATAATGTTTATATAATTGTGCCTGTGAAAATATTCCTTCATCATATAGTGTCTTAGCGCTTAATAGTTTATTTTATTCTATTGAAAAAGTTGTATATCCTTATCTACATCTACTATTTCTTCTAGCTGCTGTCTTGAGGTCATCTTTGGTCTATTTATTATTTTAGACAACATGTTGGTTTTTAGTCTGCCTTGGGTAAAACTTGATCTTGTGGGTGTTGAAAGAAAGTCCATGTTTCTTAGTAGATTTTTGCTTTTCTTTTTCTCTTTGAGAGGTCAATTCTACTTTCTTCAATTACTCTATTAATTCATCTATACTTTTATCTTGACTATCCTTTTGTGTTGCCTTTTCTATATTTTTATTAAGTTCTAATAGTAATAAAATTATAATATTATTCTGTTTTATGATCAAAAAGTCTATTTTTCCTTGGGGTTGATAGTGTGATAATCTTTCGGGATTTGGTTGAGTCTGTGTTGCCTTTTGTACTATTGCTAGATTAAGTTTATCATATAGTGGATCGTTCATGAGAGTATTATATTTTTATTTGATTAATTTCTTTTCTTACCTCTTGTAGTACTAGCTTTATTTCAGGATATTCTAGGTTACCCTTATCTTTATTAATAAAATCTTTCACTTTCTTTTCTAGTTCTGCTTGTTGGTTCTTTAGAAAGTCAAAATTTTGTTCTATTTTATCTAACAATTTCTTTTGTTTGTTTTGCAGATCCTCTAATATCTCTAGAGTTTTCAATATTTTAGTGTTTTCTTTTTGAAACTTTTCTCCAATATTTATTATAAGGTCTATAATAATATTTAGTTGTGAATCTTCTCCATGTAATATATGTTCTTCGTTGCTGAAATTATATCTAATAAGAGCATTATCTCTTAGTCTTCTGTATCTTCTTTCTGTTGGTACTTTCAGATCTAAATAATCTAATTCCTTTAAGGTATTTATTTAACCCTAATAGAAATGTATTTCTAGTATACTGTTCTCTTATGGATTTTATTATGTTATTTTTATATTCTATGCAATATCTAATGTTTTCTAGTCTACACTTTAACAAGTTTATACGTTCTACACAGTTTAATAGATTTATAGGGTTTGAAATTATAATTGCTTCTGACAGGTCTATCGTTTCTGCTACCTTTATTTGATTTATTAAAGTTTGTTCTATTTTCAATATTTCCTTTCTTTGTTTCAATTCTTTATATAAATGATTGTATGATTTTTGTACTTGCTTGGCAAAGGGATGTGTTTTCATATATCTTTCCTCCTTATTTTATCCTTAATGAATACTTACTACGTTACACTGTTCTCTGAAATAACTTATTCTTCTATTGTAACATTCTATATCACTTCTAATTTCATGTAGTTCCCATCTTAGTGCACTTAAATATTCTTTGAATGGTTTTGATAATGGTGTTTCTAGTGTTGCTAATAATTTCAAATAACTACTTAAAACTATTTCTAGTTCTACTTTTTCTGCCCTTTGTTTTATTTCTTCGTTTAAATACCAATATCTTAGTCGTATATTTCTAGCAAAAGGATGTCTTTTCATCTATTCCTAGATTTAAGGTGTCCTATCAACTTAGATTCTAGTTTAGATATTATGGTGATTAGGGGATCTAGTCTTAGAGGGTCTTCCTTTGTACTATTAAGTCTCTTATGTTCTAAATATAAACTATTTAAGTTTTTCCTAATCTCTCTGTAAGACTTAGTATTTCTACGAATTCTTCTCATTAAGCTACATAAATAGCATTCTTTTGTCTCAAAATTTCTTCTACCCTTAGTTCGTCTATATAGTAGAATATTTTGACCCGTACTTCAGATAATCTATTATCTACTTGTAGTAGTTCTTGATAAACCTCTTCGCTTGAATCTGGAGAAACTTTAAGTAAACTAATGTATAACTGCCTTTGTTCTATTTTTAAGATGCCATGGGTTCAAAACGAGGAAATAACCCCTCGCGGATATGTAAGGCGGGAGTGCGTACAATAGAATTGTGATTCGATCCATTCTCGAACCCCTTACATAACGGAAGCTTTAATACACCAAATTGCCCTTTTAAACGATATATAAAAGTATACTTCTATATATCCTATATTCTCATCAACTTTCATTTCTGAGATTCTCCACACCTAATAAAAGCTTATGGTAAAATATTATCCATGTTCCCCACTTCACAACATTGATTTAACACTCTGGATTGTGGTGTATAATATTTTGAAATCATTCATCTTATTGAAATTCTATACCAAAAGAATATTCCTATTATATTTTCATATTAGGAAGGAATTTTTAAATTTTTATTTGTTGGTGTTTAAACAAAGTCTCACATACATACTTAAAAAGGACCTTAAGAAGTTACATATAAGATATAAAGATACTTTCAATCGTGCGAGATTTTTTGCAAAAAATATGTGTGCCATAAATACTTGTTTATGTGAGTGACACACAGTAAATCTCGAAAGTCGACTCATAGATTGTGGTGATGCACTTTGTGATACTTAGTTTAAGGGGAAGTTTTAAAGAGAAAATGTACCACATCAGTGTCGAGATACATACTGTATTCACCGGAGATATATTTTTTTCTTTATAAAAATACATAATTTGCTCCTCATACATTTTTTTCGATTCTGAGTCTGTCGACATACATAATTAGATGCCAATACATCCGATAAAAATACATAATTAGTTGAAATAATTATAATTACTTTGTAAGGACGGGGATTTTGGTAAATATGATAAGTTAAGTGTATGTTTATATTATTTTTCCTATTTTTTGTATGAAACATTTACGAAGAAGAATTACCTCTTCATGATTTTTTATTGGTGGCGGATTTCATTTTTTTTTTAATAGATAACCTATGAAAATGTATTTGTGATATTACAATGCATGCCCATTTACAGTGGCGGATCTAAGAATTTTCTTTAAGGGATTCGAAAAATAAAAATATAAATATGTGAATAAGTTAACAAAATATAATTTCAAGGGACGTAATAGTATATAGGAAAAAGAAAAAAGAGGTTTTAAGTTTTTTTGTTGATAGTAACTTATTAATTTTTTTTTTTTTTTTTTTTTTTTTTTTTTTTTTTTTTTT
>NC_061111.1:243335896-243373017 GCF_002878395.1 Capsicum annuum | reverse complement strand
TTTTTTTTTTTTTTTTTTTTTTTTTTTTTTTTTTTTAGATATAGCAGGTGAGATATGCATCTATTTTTTAATAGCTAAATATACAGCCTAGGGGAATTGAACCCGCAACAAGGGCTGTGGTAGCGCCCTAAGAAGCGGAGAAAGTACCACTAAGCTATCCAATAACTTTGTGTTAGGTGGTTCAAAATTAATATATATACATAAATATAGATTTTCTACCTTATATATACGTCGTAATCTTTTGCCGAGGGGGTTCAGGTGACCCCTCGCTACCACGTAGGTCCGCCTCTGCCCATTTAGTCTTTATATCTAACAAATAATATATTTAAATTATCATTTTATGTATTTGGTATTTCTCTCTCATCTTAGTGAATTAAAGGAAGAAAGAGGAAAAATATATACAGAATTTATTGAATTTACTAAAGGTTATATAAATATAGTAAATAAACTATTGTTATATTTTGAAATGAAATAGTATATTAGTTTTGGTAAATATATAATATGTATCTATTCTGTTTTTAAATTTTTTTTCCACATATACTTTAAGGATATGCAGTGCTGAATTTAGATCTGACAAATTAAATCTTAGACAAAATGTTTGAAGTTATACATGAGTGAAATTCAAACATTTCGTTTACCAAAAAAGAAAAAAGAATTCATACATTTCTGCCTCAAGTTAAGGTAAGAAAATAGTTATACTTCAATCATTTTTGTTTGAACTTTAGCTATAACTTCAATCATTTCTGCTGAAACATCAGTGACCGAATTTCAACTATCTCTATTGTTAGAATATAAGTAGGAATACAAATATTATATAGAATTTTACTTGAATTTTACTTGAAAAAGGATTATAATTTAGTGTCCTATTAGGAAAAAGATTGGAATATAGTATCTATTTTTATAGGGCCTCAATATAATAATATAGTTACAACAATTCAATAATGTTCTTCTCTTATAATTCTTCACATGGTATCAGAACTTACGGTTCAAAGATCCAGTAGTTTGGTAAAACGAGGTTGAAGACAAGTCCAAGACGGTTCTAATCAATTTGCAATAAATTTGATGATAATGAAGATATATGTCCAAAAGCTACATGTGGAGATAATTGACAATCATATTTTTAACAATTCTGCTGTTACATATTTAAAAATAAAGCTCATTTTTAACCCTACAAAGGGCTCATATATTTTTAACTCGAGAGGACTCATATATTTTTAATCCAAAAGCTCCATTTTTAAACATGCCGAGCAACAATGATGAAGACATATGAAGAACAAAGATCAAAGATGTGAAGAAGGCGGATCGAGTGAAGAAAATCAAGCCAAAAAGGAGAGATTTGTTAGGGTTTTTGCCCTGATTTCTTGCCAAAATTAAGTTTTACTTTTTCTTGGAAGGAAAATAAAAATTACCATAATTATTTTTATTTTTCTTGAAAGGAAAATATAAAACTTTTTTATATTTGGCAAACCTCTCTCTAAGAGAAAGGTTTTGACTATCTATAAATAGAATACCCCTCTTCTCATACAATAACAAAATAATATTCACAATGTAGTTTTAAAGAGTATTTGTTTAGGGGGAGATTTTCTCTCTCTTTAGTTTTTATGTTTTTAATATTAGGTTTTATATGTAGAGCAATTGACCAAATAATATAATAATATTACACTTTTTAGTATTGTTTTATGTGTCTTCTGAATTGTCACCACAATGGTTTGCAACTAATAGCTTCCCCATAACGTCCTCCTGATTTCGAACCATGATAAAGAAATGGATCTTGGGCCTAACACAAGCTCAAAAGATAGCTCATGAGGGGAGGATTGCCCAAGGTCCATTTCTTTATCATAATATTAGAGCCTCTACGATCTTGGTAGAGAATTAAAGAGCTTCCGCTACCGACGGGCGGCTATAACCCATATATGCTACCAGCCAATGATCATGTTAGCAAAAGTTAGGCCACCACTTCTTTCCCCTACTTTTTCATATCTAATTTGTGTAGCACCATGCATCTTTCTGATGACTACTTTCTCATATAAGATTTTCGTAGCATCATGTATCTCTCCGGACTAATATTTAATTTATGTAGTACCATGCATTTTTTCGAACTACTTTTTCATATCTGAGTTGCATAGCACCGTGCGGCTTTTCGGTGACTTCTTAAATCTGATTTGCGTAGTTCCATGCGTCTCTACGGTGACTCAGATCTGATTTGCGTAGGATCGTGCCATCATTCTGACCTTACCCATATAAGTTCTCTTTTCAGTAGGATCGTGTCGTTATTCCGACCTTATCCGTATAATTTTTGTTTTTCAGTAAGGTTGTATCGTCATTCTGACTCTACCCATATAATTTCTCTTTCTCAGTAGGATCATACCATCATTCCGGCCTACCCATATAATTCTCTTTCTCAGTAGGGTCGTGTCATCATTTCAACCCTACCCATATAATTTTTTTCTCAAATGGCGACCACTTTTCATCCATCAAATCTAGTCGTGTCATCATTTCAACCCTACCCATATAATTTTGTTCTCAAATAGTGACCACTTTTTAACCATCAAATCTAATAATCCGGCGCGTGAGTATGTTCCGGCCAGTTTGTTGATGACTATCTTGTTCAAGATCTATTCATCTCTTGATTTCGAGATGACCCATGTATTTTACACCGGTTTTCAACAATTTTGCAGCGACACATCGACTTTTCGGATCACTTTTTCAATTTGTTCCATTTCAGTTGAGGTCTCTCAGACGTTCAAAGCAGTCCTTATCAGTTTCTTGCAGTTATCTTCACTAAGTCCCTCACCGATCGTCGTATTAGTTACATTCATAACAAGCTTGGTACATGTCTTCTATTCAGCAGTTTGAGGGGGAGTGTTAGAACAGGAGTAGGAATAGGAATATAATTTAGAATCCTACTTGAAAAGGGATTGTAATTTAGTGTTCTATTAGGAAAAGGATTAAAATGTAGTGTCTATTTTTATACAACCTCAATGTAATAATATAGTTACAACAATTCAATAATGTTTTCTCTTATATTTCTTTAGACATATATGACTAAATTTCAAACAAAAACGGCTAAAGTAAAACAAAAATGACTAAATTCAGACAAAAATAAATGACTTTTCAGTGATATATATTTAAACTTTAGCCATATGAAATATCTATATAATTAACTAAGCTTTATTAAAATTAAACTTCAAACACGATATATCTAAAGTTGTACAAAGTGCATACCATCTTTTCATAAAGCATACACAAGTTAGATGGTAGTGTAAAAACAAATATTCATACAATTCTGCAATTGTTAAACGTAGTTGTAATTTTATAATTAATTTAATTATATAAATATATCTTACATCATCCTCATTCCTCAGTACATAAAGTATGAAATTTTTAAAAATTATGGATTACACCATCAATGCATAAAGTATGAAATTTTATTTTAAAATAATATGGGAGAAATCAAAATTTGAGTGCTAAGAAGGTGGCCAATTAACCAAAAGCACTTATTGCACTTTAAATTTGTCTCATTCTTCTTTTCATAATATTTTACTATTAAGATAGAAAGCCAACTTTAAACTTAATTAAAAAAAGAAAAAGATCAAATATGCCACTCAACAATCAGAAATGACTTATTTATGCATTCGTTAAAAGTTGGGCTTATTCATGCCATCGTCGTTATAAACCGATCCATCCATGCCATTATTTTTTAACGGTGATTTTCTAAAAAATCACGTTAAAGAGTATAAAGCCTACCAAATAGCCAAATCCACTAAATAATTTAGACTACCAATAATTCAACTACACAACTTATAATTCCAATTTAGAAGGGATTTTTAGGTATTCTTCCTAATTAAAAGTTGTGGTCCTTCATGTATGTGGTATTCTCTTCGTCCTAAATTATGTGATGATGTTCGGATTTCGAGAGTCAAAATAAATTATTTTTTAATCACAATTTATTCATTTTCCATTTTAAATTATTAATTATTCTAACCTATATTATTTTAAACGTAGTATTCAAGTGTGTAAATTTCATGTTCGAAAACTAAATGATTATATATATGTTTAAATCTAGGGTCAAAATTAAGAGTAATATTAAAGTGGGTTAAGGTGAAAGGTTGGGTGTGGGTGAATTCTTCTTAATGGATCAAAACTAAAAAAAAAATGACGTAGACCTCTAATAAGAGGCCACGTGGCAAAACAGTTTTTTTAGAAAACCACCGTTAAAAAGTAATGGCATGGATGATCCGGTTTTATAACGGCGATGACATGAATGAACCCAACTTTTAACGGATGACATAAATGAGTCATTTCTAATAGTTCAGTGACATATTTGAGCCTGTTGTCTTAAAAAAGTTAATTCATATCCATTTTTCCCCTTTTAATTATCTTCATTAAGAAACTAACTAATCACCACGTAATTACGTATTGACCTAATAAAGCACAAACTCCACCCATGCATCCCACCCACCCACCCACCCACCCACAATTAAGGCTTAAATAAAATATCGAAAATTGAATGATCGAATCGAACTAAAAAATTTAGTATTTGATATGATATTTAAGAGTAAAATTTTAAAATATGGTATTTAGGTTCGACTTTGATATAAGATATTAATACCGTTTCGGTATATACCTAATATTGAATTATTTATTAAATAAAGATTCATCCCGTGTATATATAATATATCTAATTGATCCATTGTCATCCCCAAAGCTCAAAGATCAAAAGATTCACCCTCCGTTTTTCACTTCTGCTTTACTTGAAAATATTTGCAGTTGCCTTCACAATGAATATGTTGATTTTTAAAAATTTAGATAGATGAATAGGAATATGTATTACCAAATATCATATCGAATCGAAATTTAATTTACCGTTTACCAAATTACTGAATGAAAGTTTAAAAGTATGGTATTAAGTATCTAGTTTTAATTACTGGTTGTCGATTTAACGAACCCAAATTTTAAAAATACCGAATCGAATACCGAACTTCCAGCACTACCCACATCCCGATATTTTTTTTGAGTAGTTAACGTTGTGTATGTATAAAATTTAAGTTATATACATTGTTGATGTTAAAAAAATAGCTACACAATCAAATCACTTATAAAATAGGTACAAATAAGTTTTTAATATAACATTATTTTTGGAATATTTACGAAAATCATCTTTTCAATTGGAATATTTTCGAGCATTCTCAACATTATGTCTTAAAGAGAAATCAAACTTTCATGCTTTTTAGCACGAGTTTGAGTCTCACCTATCTATTATTTTGCCATCAATACATCTTAAAAGTAAATCGTATTCTATGAATATGATATCTATCACTGTGTTGTATTGAGGATATAAAACGTGTAAGAATTTGAAAATAGATTGACGAGGCTAGACGCCAACTTACTTATTAGCATCAATTGGCGTCAAGTTGGCGCCTAGCCTCAACTTGGTCTCAACTTATTCTTAAACGCTTACACACCTGATAGAATATATGACAAATAAGGCGGATATATTTATCGATTATGTCGATACAACAAAAACACCTTTTAGAGATAATAACTATCCAATTTAACAAAGAGTGTTAAACTTTTACCGATATTAGTTAATTTTCAATATTGCTATAGACTTTAGTAGCATTTACAAAACGTACCAAAATGTAATTAACACTAATAAATGCCTCTAAAAAAAATATATTTAACAATAGTTGTGCTATTTCCGTTGATTAATTGCCGCTAAAGATCACGGATCTGATAAGACATATGAATTGATAACCAAACATAAACATGATATATAAGCTACTTGTTATAACATGTTAACAATGTAATGTTTTTTTTTAATGTAATCAATATATATATATATATATATATATATATATAAAATTTAAATCCTATACGTATATAAACAACTTAATATATGTTCACATATATCATGTGAATAAAAAAGATATAAGCAAGCTTTAAAAACTTGAATAGCCAATTTGACCCTTGCAAGTTATTATAATATAAGATTAATATATAATGGCATACAGGTGGGTTACTTCTTAAAACTAAATTAGTTTCATCTCACAAAATCCATTTTAGTTTGGTAAAGTTTATTTTAATATTTTTAGTGGATTTCAACTCAGCAATTTGCTTAAGCAACTAATTAGGTCTATAAAAAAGTTGATCAACTTCCAACCCACAAACTGAAAATTGATTTATTTACTTTATATTGTCTGTTAAAATAAAATTAATTGATACGTGAAGGCTCGTATAAAATGTTAGACTGCAAAACAATTTAATATATAGACATTGGCGGACCTTGGATTTATGAGTGCTGAAGCATAAAAAAAATGCATATAGGTCCGTCCTGTATATAGAAGTGTTGAAGCGTACATGTGAACGTTTCATCTAAAAGCTTAAATTTCTAAATGAGTGTGTATTTATACTTAATTTATGATTTCAGTACGCTCTCTCATTTATGGGATTGTTTGTTTTAAGGAGCCATATTAAATAAGTGGAAATTCTTTTCAATTTTGTTTTAAAATAGATGACAGTGAGACTTTAATGCAAGCGATCTCCGTTCGATTCACCTGCTTTGACGTTATGTTGAAGTGCGTGACTATAATCTCCTCAAAAAAAATTAAGCTATTAGATGAGAGCACACTTATATATATATTTACTTAATTATGACTTTAACCTGAAGAAACAAAATCTTATTTGCATCCGGTTACATCAAATCAATAAATACATGTCATGTGCTTACTTGTGCTACACTTCTAGCGCATTACCATTCATGATTAATTGATATGTATTCTCGTCTCACTAAATTACTTAAATATAGAATTACGTTAATATCAAGGGCAGAGCCACAGTGCTTGATGGGGGTTCGACCGAACCCCGTAGCTTTTCCGTAGACCCTATATGTATATGTATGTGTGTGTGTGTGTATATATATATATATATGGAAAACGTATATAAATATATATAAGGCCGAACCCATAGACAAACATAGGTTGTTAGTATAGTGGTAGGCGCAACACATTTAAGAGCGTTGCGCCTCACTAAGAGCTTTTTTAATCTGCTTTTCCAAATTTTTTTATTTGCTTTTCCATAATTCGTACACGGTACACTTCTTTTTTCTTAAAAAAAAAAAGCATAAACTATTAATAATTAAAGAAAGTCAAAACAACGTGTTTACCAACAAACCCCCTCCCCCTCCCTCCCCTCCCTCCCCAAAAAAAAGAAGCTTAAACTAATAATTAAAGAAAGAAAAAAACGTGTTTGCTAACAAAAAAACTTAGGGTTTCTTCGGACTTCAAACAACGACCAACAAAAACCTTTGGATTTTTTTAAAGTGCTTTCGATTTTCATCTCCGTCGTTGCCCGTTGGCTCGTCGGCCGTCGTCGGACGCCGGCTGCTCGGGCACTGTATGTCTGCGCCACCTGCTGCTCTCCAAAGACCAGAATAGAACTTCTGCTTCTCTGTAAGGTATGCAATGTGCAGTGGTTTCCATAGACCATAATTCTATTTCACTTTCAGTTTTCACAGATGTTAATTGTTAGTCTCAATGTCTCATAGTTTTGTATTGGCATTCATGAGTCATGATCGATAAATTGTGATTAAATTTTTAATTTTGCTTTCGATTTTGGGTTAAAGTGCTTTAGTAATTGTATCTATAATTCTGTTGCAACATATAGTTTTCTTATTTTTTGATTGTAATTTGCAAGATAGTAGAATAATTTAGTAGAAAATTTTGTGTTTTGTCATTCGTAGGATCTTTAAGCAAGTGACAATATGATTACAAAATTTTTCAAGCCTCAAACTTCTTCAGATACTTCTCCTAGTTCTTCTTTGCCAAGTTCTCCATTGCCTGTCAATCTTTCTAGTGTATCGGATAACGACAAAGAGTTGGTAAAGTTGGATCTTAAATCTGATCCTGATGAAAGAAAATTAATTACAGAATTTTCTCCAAATATACGTGACCGAGTGAGGAGATATTACATACGAAAAAAACATTGTCAACCAGATAAATTTGAGTTTCCCTTAAGACATTTTGGAGGTACACCACGTCACTTTAATCCTGAATGGTTTAAGCCTCCATATTCTCAATGGTTAGAATCTAGCATTAAAGAAGATGCAACATTTTACTTATGTTGTTACTTGTTTAAAAATAAGTTTGGAGGATATGGAAAAAAAGTGAGTGAATCTTTCACAATGGAAGGTTTTCAAAGTTGGAACAAAGGCATAGAAAAGCTTAAAAAATATGTGGGTGAAGTGAATAGTGTTCATCGTCGATGTTTCAAGATGATGCTAGATTTGATCAATTCGGAACAATCTATTTAGCCTCACTTGATAAGCAATCTGAGAAAATTAAAGGTGAACATTGTATTCGCTTAAATGCTTCGATTGATGTGACAAGATATTTCTTGAAACAAGGTTTGTCTTTTCGGGGTCATAATGAGTGTGTAACTTCTACAAGAAGAGGTAATTTTCTTGATCTCTTGAAGTGGTATGCGGACAAAAAGGAAGAAGAAAAAAATATTGTATTAGAAAAAGCTTCAAAAATAGCACCATGACTTCTTTCGATATTCAAAAAGACATTGTAAGTTCTTGTGCAAAAGAAACGTTGAAAGCGATTATTGAAGACTTAAATGGTGATTTCCTTAGAATTTTGGTTGATGAGTCTAAAGATGTTTCTCATAAGGAACAAATGGGGCTTGTTTTGCGGTATGTCAACAAAGAGGGTAAGCTTATTGAGCGATTTCTTGGTCTTGTTCATGTTAAAGACACATCAGCGAAGTCGTTGAAAGAAGCGATCTATTCTTTGCTTTTAAATCATTCTTTGAGTCTATTCCAAATACGGGGAAAAGGTTATGATGGAGCTAGTAACATGCAGGGAGAGCTTAATGGTCTTAAAACTTTGATTTTGAAAGAGAACTCTTCAGCATATTGCGTACATTGCTTTGCTCATCAATTGCAATTTACTCTTGTAGCTGTTGCGAAGCAACATGATGATGTGAATAATTTTTTTGACATTCTTGCTAATATTTTAAATATTTTTGGAGGTTCTTTTAAGAGCAGGGAGATGCTTCGAGATGATCAAGCTGAAAAATTAAAGGTATTATTAGTGCTTGGTAAAGTTCATACGGAAAGTCGATTAAATCAGAAACTTGGACTTCAAAGATCCGGTGATACTCGTTGGGGGTCCCATTTTAAGATAGTACGTAACTGCATTTCCTTATTCTCATCAATTGTTCATGTACGTGGAGTTCTTGAAAAAGAAGGTGCAAATTATCATGAGAAAGCATTGGCAAAAAGTCTAGTGGAAGATATTCGATCTTATGAGTTTGTCTACATGTTGCATTTGATGTTGAAAATTTTGGTAGTTACATATGATTTGAATATGGCTTTACAATGAAAAGATCAAGATATCGTTAGTGCTGTGAAGCTTGTGGATTTCTCAAAGAGATAATTTCAATTGATGAGGGAATGTAAATGGAATTCTTTGTTAGAAGATGCTTCTTTATTTTGTGAAAAGAATGGTATTGTGATTCCTGAAATGAATGAGAAATATGGTCTTGAAAAGTCGAAGCACAAGAGCTCAAGTGTTACATATTCTCATCATTTGCGTGTGAAAGTTTTTTATGTTGTTATTGATTTGCAACTTTCAGAGCTTAACAATCTCTTTAGTGAAGTGAATACTGATCTACTTCTTGGAATGACTAGTTTGAGTCCTGAGAATTGTTTTGCGAATTATGATAAAGACAAGATCATGAAGCTTGCTATATATTATCCAAATGAGTTTAGTGCCTCCAAGCTTGAAGATCTTAGTTTTGATCTTGACAATTATATTTACTATGTGAGAGAAGTAGATAATGCTTTCTCTAATTTGAAAGGACTTGAAGATCTTTCGATGAAATTGGTTGAAACAAATATGCACAAGACGTGGGAACTTGTTTATTTGCTTATGAAATTAAGCTTGATATTGCTCGTAGCTACTGCAACAGTGGAAAGAGTTTTTTCCTCCATGAAGTTTATCAAAAATAATTTGCGAAGCAGGATTGGTGATGATTTTTTGAATGATTGTTTAGTTTGATATATAGAGGATGAAGTATTTGACAGTGTACCTAATGATGAGATCATTGATCATTTTCAAAACATGACAACTCGTCGAATGCAATTGTAATGATAATGTTTATATTTATAGTGTTTAAGTAATTTATCGCTTTTTAAATATCCTTATTTGTTAGTTACTTTGGCTAAGGTTATACATTAGCTTGAGGTCGTTGTCTTAACTTGAAATTTCAAACCCCCAAACTTTAAATTCTTGCTCCGTCTCTGAGTCGATCCCAAATATGGGTACAAGATTATGATGGAGCTAGTAACATGCAGGGAGAGCTTAATGGTCTTAAAACTTTGATTTTGAAAGATAATTCTTCAGCATATTACATACATTGCTTTGCTCATCAATTGCAATTGACTCTTGTAGCTGTTGCGGAGAAACATGATGATGTGAATAATTTTTTTTGACATTCTTGCTAGTGTTTTAAATATTGTTGGAGCTTTTATTAAGCGCTGGGAGATGCTTTGAGATGATCAAGCTGAAAAATTAGAGGTATTATTAGTGCTTGGTGAAGTTCATACGAGAAGTGGATTAAATCAGGAACTTGGACTTCAAAGATCCGGTGATACTCGTTGGGGTCCCATTTTAAGACAATACGTAACTTAATTTCCTTATTCTCATCAATTGTTTATGTACTTGGAGTTCTTGAAAAAGAAGGTGCAAATTACCATGAGAAAGCATTGGCAAAAAGTCTAGTGGAAGATATTTGATCTTATGAGTTTGTCTACATGTTGCATTTGATGTTGAAAATTTTGGTAGTTATATATGATTTGAATATGGCTTTACAACGAAAAGATTAAGATATCGTTAGTGCTATTCTCAAAGAGACAATTTCAATTGACTAGGGAAAGTAAATGAAATTCTTTGTTAGAAGACGTCTCTTTATTTTGTGAAAAGAATGATATTGTGATTCCTGAAATGAATGAGAAATATGGTCTTGAAAAGTCGAAGCTCAAGAGCTCAAGTTTTACATATTCTCATCATTTGCGTGTGGAAGTTTTTTATGTTGTTATTGATTTGCAACTTTTAGAGCTAACAATCGCTTTAGTGAAGTGAATACTGATCTACTTCTTGGAATGACTAGTTTGAGTCCTGAGAATTATTTTGCGAATTATGATAAAGACAAGATCATGAAGCTTGCTACATATTATCCAAATGAGTTTAGTGCCTCCAAGCTTGAAGATCTTAGTTTTGATCTTGGCAATTATATTTACTATGTGAGAGAAGTAGATAGTGCTTTCTCTAATTTGAAAGGACTTGGAGATCTTTCGATGAAATTGGTTGAAACAAATATGCACAAGACGTGGGGACCTGTTTATTTGCTTGTGAAATTAAGCTTGATATTACCCGTAGCTACTGCAACAGTAGAAAGAGCTTTTTCCTCCATGAAATTTATTAAAAATGATTTGCGAAGCAGGATTGGCGATGATTTTTTGAATGATTGTTTATTTTGTTATATAGAGGATGAAGTATTTGACAGTGTACATAATGATGCGATCATTGATTGTTTTCAAAACATGATAACTTGTCGAATGCAATTGTAATGATAATGCTTATATTTATAGTGTTTAAGTAATTTATCGCTTTTTGAACTATCCTTATTTGTTAGTTACTTTGGCTAAGGTTATACATTAGCTTGAGGTCGTTGTCTTAACTTGAAATTTCGAACCCCAAACTTTAAATTCTGGCTCTGCCTCTGATTAATATGATTTCGTGTAAACACCAATGTGATTGTGTGAATAACAAAATCTAAACCGTAAAAATGAAATTGTGAGAGAATAATACAACGATAAAAACATACCCATATAGGACGTTTACACTAAGCTAATGAATATATAATATATGTTTATTGAAATATACAAAATAATCACTTAATAAAAATAATTAGTAAATATGTTATTATTTTATTAAATTACTTAACAATAATAAGTTACATCAGTTTGATGTAAATACACGGAATAAATAAATATTAATTAACCGTAAATAAACCATCATATTGCATGTCGGTTCAGAAAATAAGTTGTAATATTATATTGATTCATTATATTATTTTACTACTTTTACATATGTAATAACAACAATAATCCAAACTATTTACTATTTAAAGACTATCTTAAAAGCTCAGTTAGTTGAGAATCATTTCGTTATAATGGATGATTACTATACTTTGATTTAGTAACTTAATTAATTAATTATCACTCATGATAAGAATAATAAAATTTATAGAAATGTATACCTTATAATGATTAATTGGATCATTTGGTTGGATTATATTTTTAGATGAAATTAACCAATACCTAACTAAACTAAATTTCTTTAATTTTCAATTTTACTTACCTAACTAACTAAAAATGGTTATCTCATATCCACAATTATATATATATTTTTAAAAATAATCCTAATAGAATTTTGTATTTAATTTATAAATTTCTCATTTATTTTTCAATATTAATTATTAGAATGGAAAAAGGATATAACTCAGTGCTAAAGTGTCACCAAAACTTTTTATTTTTTTTGAGACTTCTGGGAAATTGATGAGGGAAAAAAAATGGAAACATGAAAGAAATATAATTTATGTAACCATAAAAGTATAAAGTATATGTTTATGTTTACCTCTTTATAGATACATTAATTTAATACGTAGTGGAATATTACTAATTACGTTCTTTATCTACAAGCCTTTCCCCTTTAATTTTGGATATTGCCTAGAAAGAAGTCCACGTGCATCTTAAGTTATGTGCGTAAGTTTTTACTTAGGAAAAATAATATAAATATACACTTAATTTATTATATTTATATAAATTTTTGCTTTTATAAAGTAATTATAAAATTTTTAACTAATTATGTATTTTTATTGGATTTATTGGGAGCTAATTATGTATCTCGACAGACCCAAAATTAAAAAAAAAAAAAAATAGATCGGGAGCTAATTATGTCTCTCTACAAATGAAAAAATGTATCTTCGTTGGATTTACTATGTATCTCGATAGATTCAAAATCGAAAAAATACATCCGAAGTTAATTATGTATCTCGATAGATCCAAAATTGAGATTTTCAATAATTATGCAAAATGTTAGAATTTTCTGTAATAAGCTCCAAACTGTCAGAATTTATGTTGTTTGTCCTTTTATTTATTGTAATCGAATGGAAGTATTCTTTTTGTAAAAAAAAGTAGTCAATTAATTTTATATAACTATCATGAAAACTTATTAAAAATGTTTTTGTAATAAAAAAAGTCACTTAACTAACCTAATTATCAATGAAATGTGTTCTCCTTGTTGTCCTAATGAGTTTGTTCAATATTTAGGTAAATTTGAGTGATTTTTTTTGGTCCCAAAAATAAATTGGTGATGCTAAAAGTAATAATTTAGTGACTTTGGTACTTGTACTATTAAATTATAGTAATCGAAATCAACTCTAATGACTGTTTGTGTAAATAATTTTTACACTATCAAATTATTTTTATCTTCGATAAAAGTTGACATAATTATGTATCATCATGAAGATTTCAAATCCCACGTTTTAAGAAGACTTAATTGAACATATTATTTGAATGACCTGATATTATAAAAAGCTATTCCCCCATTTTAAGAAGACTTAACTGAACATATTTTTTGAACAACCTGATATTATAAAAAGTTATTTTCACTATAAACGATGATGATGTAACTTATACTCAGGGGCGGAGCCATCCTTTGATTAGGGGGTTCATTCGAACTCCCTTCGACGAAAACTTATACTATTTATACATATTTAAAATTATTTTTATGTATATATAGTAGGTGTTGAACTCCCTTCGACTAATTTTTCTTCAAATATTAAACCGAGCCCCAGTTGAAATTCTGGCTCCGCCTCTGCTTATACTCTCTATATATATATGTTGCTTGTTGGCACATAATTCCAATGAAGTACTCCTTCTCTCAACCAACACAATAAGAAGAAGAAAAAGGTGAGAGAAACACACACACACATTGAGAATGGAATGGAAAAAATGTTATTTGGATGTGATATTAGTTCCATTAGGGCTTATAATAAGCTTATTATATCATATTTGGTTATGGCAAAACGTTAAGGCACAACCACTTTCTACTATTATTGGAACTAATGCTAATGGAAGACGTTTATGGGTTTCTTCTATTATGAAGGTAAAAAAATAAAAATTCTTTCCAATCTCTTTTATATCTTTTTTGTATACATTTTTGTGTTTTAAAGTTATAATACTATAAGGCATAGTCCCTTCTATTTTATTTTATTTTTTTAAAATATTTTGTGTGTGTGTTTATGAAGATGTATCAAAAAAATTTGCTTTCCGATTCTCCGTTTGGCAATGAAAATAATAATCTTTCGAAATTGAAGTTGGTGTTGTGTTTGATCATGAATATAAATGGGAGTTGTTTTCAAAATTTTGTGAGAGAAATAGGAGCAAAAAAAGTGAAAATAAATTTTACTTTTTTTCACTTTTCCAAAAACAGTTTTCACTAAAGTAAAATAATTCTTATAGCCAAACGCTATTATTTTCACTTTTTTCACTAAAGTGAAATAATCTTTCGAAAAAATGAAAAAATTCTCATGGCCAAAGCATCTACTTAAAACAAATAACCACTTGGCTTCATTATTTGCATTTTCCTAATTGATATACACATATATTCATGGATTATACATATAGTATACATTGGCGGATTATTTTTAGCTTAAGAAGTTGGGAGAGCGGATATTTAGGTTGAATCTTCTTTTATTGTGAATAGGAGGAGAGAAAATAAGAAACGAAATTATAACGTGAGGACTCTAAGTTTCATCGATGCAATAACGTGAAAATTCATGTAGCCAACAAATAATTGGAGTAAAAATTATTTATATTGCAGTGTATATAAGTTATATCCTTCTAATTGTTTTCATAGTTTTTCCTCCTTAATACTAATTGTTCAAACTTCTTGTTTACATTATATATAGTAGGTTCATTCATATGTTAAGTTTATTTGATGTTAATTTTCTCATCTAAATTTGATCATAGTAAAGTTTTTTGAGTATGGTTTGAGCATATTAATTAAGTTCACTACTAAAAAAACACGAATATTATATATTGGCTCGTCGGACATGATGTACTTTCTATTGGAAATCTCATATTTCTACTGAGTTCCAACAAGAATTTAAAAAAAGACTGTCCGATGCATTAAATCTCTCGCTATGCATAGAGTTTGAGGAAGGGAGTGTATTGTATGCAGCCTTACGTTGCACTTCAACCAAACTGTTTCTTTATTTTCATTATTTAGTGTTTTTCTTTATTTTGGGTTTGGGGGGTTGGGGTGGGGTGGGGTGGGGTTGGGCCGTTGGGGATATGGGGGTTGAGAAGTTTCTTTGTAATGGACCATAGAAGTAGCCTTATTTAGTGGACATTTTGCATTCATCTTATTTGCATGTGAAAGCACTTGGGAGACAATATTTATTTTCTCAAAATCATTTTCTACCTACTTTGAGAAACTAAAAGTTGATTGAATCTAAAAAAGACTAAAGTATATATTATAATTTTGCCCAAATTATTTTAATAGATTTTATTTTATTTTTCTTATGGGGAGAGATGGTTTGTTTGTTAGGGTTGTTACATGATAAAATCATAACGTCTCTCTAATACTTAAAATGGATGAAGTTATTGAAACTCTTTAAATACACTTTATGTAATTTAGCAATTTTAAGATAAAGAAAACACATGCATGATCAGTTTCCCCCTTTTTGTTCTCACTTGTGAAGAGGAATGTGAAGGGAATAAAAAAACAAAGTTTTAATTTTAGTCCAAATCCAAAAATTATATTATTAGAGATATTTTCTTTACCTCCACTAATAACTAAAGTTCGCCTCCACTAATAACTAAAGTTCGCGCTATGTGCGGGCTTCAGGAAAGAATCGGATCACAAAGGACTATTATTCAATGTACTTTCTGCAAGTGGCTGTTTCCACGGATTGATCTCGTGGCCTTCTGGCCAAATGAAAATAACTTTTCCAGTTACACCAAGGCTCTCCTTCCGCCCCTAACTAACATAATTTACTTGTGGCCTTCTAATCAAATGACAACAACTTTACCAGTTACGCCAAGGCTCTCCTTACGCCTCTAACTAACATAATTTACTCGTGGCCTCCTGGTCAAATGACAACAACTTTACCAGTACGCCAAGGCTCTCCTTACGCCTCTAACTAACATAATTTACTCGTGGCCTCCTGGTCAAATGACAACAAGTTTACCAGTTACGCCAAGGCTCTCCTTCTGCCCCTAACAAACATAATTTACTCGTGGCCTCCTGGCCAAACGACAATAACTTTATCAGTTAGACCAAAGCTCTCCTTCCGTGCGCCGCTAACTAACATAATTTACTCGTGGCCTCCTGATCAAAGGACAACAACTTTATCAGTTATACCAAGGCTCTCCTTCCGCCTCTAACTAACACATACTCGTGGCCTCCTGGTCAAATGAGAACATCCTTACCAGTTAAACCAAAGCTCTCCTTCCTTCCCTAACTATCATAATTTACTCATGGCCTCCTGGTCAAATGACAACAACTTTACCAGTTACACCAAGACGTTCCTTCCGGCCCTAACTAACATAATTTCTTTCTTCTTCTTTTTCAGGATAATGACAAGAAAAACATTTTGGCTGTTCAAACATTTAGAAACACAATAATGGGATCAACCTTAATGGCCACAACTTCAATCCTTTTATGTTCTGGCTTAGCTGCTGTTATAAGTAGCACATATAGTGTCAAAAAGCCACTAAATGATGCTGTTTATGGTGGTCATGGTGAATTCATGGTGGCACTAAAATATGTCACATTATTACTATTCTTCCTCTTCTCATTTATTTGTTATTCCATATCAATTAGGTTCATCAACCAAGTGAATTTCCTCATCAATTGTCCACAAGATCATTTGGGAATATTGAGCATTGAGTACATTTGTGAGTTACTTGAAAAGGCATTTATTTTAAATACTGTGGCTAATAGGTTGTTCTATTCTGCATTGACACTTTTACTATGGATATTTGGTCCTGTATTGGTGTTTTTGAGTTCTGTTTGTCTTGTTACTGTGCTTTATAATCTTGATTTTGTGATTTGTCATGATGATAAGGGGAAAAAAATTAAGGATGTTCATCATGAGAATAGTGAAAATGGAAATGGTCATGATGATTTTGTAATGTCTGTTTAATTGAAAATAATGAAATAATACTTCATTATGTACTTACTACTATTAATAAGAATATGATTTGCTCAATTTTATGTACTTTGAATTTAGAATTATCCACTTCTTTATGTTTCTTTTGACTTTTGAGCTGAACGTAGTGGTGGGCATTCGGTATTTTGAAAGTTCGGGTTTAATAATTCGATAATCGGTATTTGAACGTAGATACCACATACCATACTTATAAAAATCGATTTGGTAATTCGATAATCGGTAAATTAAACTTCGGTTCGATATGATATTTGGTAATACTATATTAAAGTTGGAGAAGTGAAAATGTACGTTTAAACTTCAAAGAGTGTATTTAATAGAAATCCCATTTAGTATTCTTTTTGTTGCTTTTTACGAATATATTACCAAGTCCATATGTAAATTAAATTAACACTTTTTGGTCACACTTTCTAGTGTGCTACTAGATATATATATATAGATTATTTGATTATTTGACTTTAACTACCATTTAAGTTGCACCGTTATAATTAAGACCTAATTCAATTTACCCCTTCTAGTCCAACTTAGCCAATAATCCTACCATTTAAGCTAAAATTCATTGGCTGATGTATAATAATGTATATGTAGTATATATATAATTAACAGTATATGATTGTCATATAATTTATATGTATCAGAAAAAAATAGAATGAGTTCGTTAGATTATTTACGAAAAGATTTCTTACTTAAATATGATAAAAATTAGCTTTTTAACGATACTATTATAGTGAGTAAAGTTTCGTGATCATACATAAAAATTAACCCCCGTCATATATATATATATATATATATATGTGTGTGTTCGCGTGCGCGCGCATGTATGTGTATGTATCCAATGTATTAGTATTGTTTAGTTCATGATGGGCACTTAGCAATTTGGCTTGTTAATTAATAGGAAAAATAACATAAAGATACACCTTAACTTGTCATATGTACACAAATCTTCTTTCTTATAAAGTAATTATAAAAATCCTAACTAATTATGTATATATATGGGGGAGCTAATAATGTATCTTAACAGATCTAAAATCGAAAAAAATGCATCGGGAGCTAATTATGTATCTTTACAAGGAAAAAATGTATCTTCAGATGTATTATGTATCTCGACGACCCAAAATTGAAAAAAATATATTGGAAGCTAGTTATGTATCTTTACAAAGGAAAAAATGTATCTTCGTTGGATATAAAGGGAGCTAATTATGTATATCGACAAATCCAAAATCTAAATTTTCAGTAATTATGTAAAATATAAATTTTTTCTGTAATTAAGCTCCAAACTATCAGAAGCTAATTATGTATATCGACAGACGCAAAATTGAATATTTCCATAATTATGTAAAATATTAAAATTTTTTGTAATTAAGCTCCAAACTATTGAAGTTTATATTGTTTTCACTAATTAATAACCATTTGACATCCTTTACAGTTTACATCATTATTTCTTACATTACCTAACAAAAGATCTGGCCCTGACTATTACTCACACCCTATATATACATCACTACCAAGTAGGATATAATTAGAGGGAGAAGAAATAGAGTATTAGTTACGGATTCGATAGTAATTTTTGCTAAAATTTATGTTATGAAATTTACTTAATGTATATAAATAATTTATTCAAAATTTCAGAATTCTTAAACTCAAAATTCTAAATCTTCCTCGGCATATAATCCCTCTAGTTTGACCATTACAAGTACTTATAGTAATGTAATTCCATGAAAGCTTATAAATTTGGATAAATTGAAATACTTCTTTAACACCGCAACAATATATTCAAAAGTAATTCCACAAGTGCGGTTTACAAAAGATGGAATGTACGTAGACGTTATCCTTACAGTCTTATCTATGTGAGATAGAATGACTATTTTTGATAGACCATCGGCTAAAAAAAGCAATGACTTGACACTGACACCTCGAAGTAATTAATTAATATCCAAAGAAAGAAAATCTTATCTTTCTCGTTGTTGGTGCTCTGAAATACATGCTATATAGCCCACGACTTTCTGGGTGCGCCCGGGACCTGGACGTGTTTTGGGCCGAAAATCAACCGGGGGCTCCCAGGCGGGATGTGGATCGGCCAGGGGTGGTCTGTTGGAGTCGGCGGGGCCGTTAGGGTCAAAAAATGTCTTTCGTTCAAGAACCTAAAACGTAAAACTTAATGAATGAATTGTAAATTTCGCATTCATTTTCTTTGTAACTCAAAATCCTTTTAAGTGATGTTGGCGACATGAGAAGTTTATATATAGTTGTGATACATATAATTTTTTGCAATTTTTTTCCCGTCTTGAATCGGGGTCTATCGCAAACAGTCTCTTTTTCTCACCTCTAAGGTATTGATATGGATTGCATATACTTATCCTCCCTAGATCTCACTTTGTAGGAATATACTGGTTATGTTGTAGTGGCGGACTCAACGTTTAGGGATCGTGGTTGCTCGGGAGTTTCGAGTACACATATTGACACCTAAAGCTTTAAGGTCCTGCGTGGAAACAAAAGCACCAACTATCTTCTTGGTATTAAGAGTGTTTCAATTTTTGTACATCTTTTATATAATTATATCTAATTTGGTTGAATTTAATGAATGTCGGAGCACCAAATATTTTCAGCTATGTTTGCCAATGCTGTGTTGTAAAAGATAAGCATTAAATTGTACACATGAGATATGGTTTAGTAATTTATAAATGTTGTTTTAGTTATATGTCCTTTTTTATAGGAGAATGGTTAAAAAAACACAGAAAAAAATTTAAATAAAATATATGAACTCTTTTTATAATTATTTTCTTTTATTCAAATTGCATTGTAAATACCATATTGGCCATTAAGCTATTTAGTTGGGTTTGGTTTTGGTTTTTGTATGGTTGAATTCATTTCTCAAAATTGTATATGGTTCATGCAATATAGGGGAAACAAAAAATTGAGCTTCACAATATAACATGTATTTGTTCTTTGGACTACACCATCATCGAATTTAAAAACGCACGTATCATGTGAATTTATGTTATTACTTATATAACTTTTTATTTTCCTCTCTTATTTGCATTTCGAATTCGCCTAAATTTTTATGTGCATCGCTTCTTTAGACTTTTATCAACCTAGAAATCTGCTAGTCCTTCTCTTTAGTTTCATCCACCCTACATCATAGATGTCACATACGTTCTTTAAAGAATCAACATCCTTGTTGAGGCTTTTCCCACTATCGTATTGAGGGGCATAAGGTTCTAGTACTATTATTTTCATGATCCAAGCTCATGATATGTATAAATTATTTTGTCTCAACAAACCTCGATTGTGTCAGCGGGTTGTACAGTATCATAATTATTGTAAAATTTAAATTATAGGTCATTTTTTTAAATGAAAATATAAACCTATATGTGAAGTTTTAATATTTTGAAAAAGCTGAAATCATAATTTTATTTTATTTTATTTATTTTTTAAAGAATTTGGGATTTAAAAAACATGATTTAAGTCAAGATTGAAATTTTATACAAATTTCATAACAAATGCTTATTTGAAATCAAAAGTTGAAAGTTTTATCTTTTTAAGTTGAAATAACATAAATACCAACCATTTGGAAGTAATTACACTCTCTCTTACTTTTTTAATTACCTTACTCTCTCACCATATTAATATACATAACATAGCCAAAATATACATAGCATTTTGTGTATATGTTGGAATTTTTGTAATATGTTAAGGGAGTTAGATTTTTTGTAATATTAGAAACATAAGTTATGTATCTGTATAATTTTAGTTTTAAGTTTGCTCCAAAGATATTGTAAAGATTGGGGTGTCTACATTAGCCCTATATAACCACGTAGCTAAATAAGTAAAATTTAAGAAATAGCTAGCATTTAGTTAATAAATAAGGCGTCATAACTAAAGTTTGCGTGATTATAGGACGTGGTTATGATTTAATAGCTAAATAATCAAATTAGAGGCTGGATATACAAATACAAATTTGCTTTGTATACAAATAAGAATCTTTAGAGATTTGTATATGATTTTCGAATTCCGCTTTGTATACAAATACAAATGTATATGAATCCAAAAAGTACACCCCTCCCCCACGACCAATTGACATTAGAGATTTGTATACGAGTTTTTTGAAATATATGAATACAAAAGAAATGTGTATTTAGCTATTTAATCTATTAAAAATTACGTAAATAAACAACATATGTTTTCAATATTACAAAAAATCCCATCTCCCTAAACATATTACAAAAATCCCACCTATACATAGAATGCTATGTATATGTCATTTATGTTATGTATATTAATAGGGAGAGAGAGTAAAGTAATTAAAAAAGTGGGAGAGAGTGTAATTATTTTTAAAAGGTTGGTATTTATGTTATTTATACTTTAATCTAAACCTTAGCTGCAAATAATAATTGTTTTAGATATTAGCTACACCTAATGATTATGACTTGATATTTTCTACTCCTCCTAATTTTCCTAAATATATCATGTAAGGTTTAGTATTAAATATATGTGTGGTGTGATTTTCTCAAACTTCAAAAGTGGTTATATTTTCAACGATTCTATACATGTAAATTATTTTTGAAAATCTTAAGAATTATATGTATATGCAGTCAAAATAATGAAGTTTTGACTCTCGAAATCTGAATCATATCATATAACTTGAGACTAAGGGAGAAACTTTTTTCTTTTATCTTTGGTTACAATATTTGTAGAGTGATATCAGCATATCAAGTTACAACCTTCTTTGCTTAGCCTATAATAAAAATGTATACAACAATATGTTGAGTGTATATTTAATAGAATCAATTTCACATTATGGTCTATACCGAAGTAACAATCTTCTTCTTCTTCCTCCTCCTCCTCGGTCACTATATATGGTGTTAGAATGAAGGTGTAATGGTGGTTGTATATACACTTTCATATAATGTATATACATTAATTATACGTAGGATAACAATTCTGGGTTTTGTTTAATGGCGTTTGGAATGGAAGTGCGCATGCACACAGTCGCGGACCCAGAATTTAGGGATCTTGGGTGCTCGTGAGGTTGGAACACACATATTGACACTCAAAGGTTTAATGTTCCGCTTGAAAATCAAAGCACTCAGCTATCTTCTTGATTTCCTGGGTGCTTTTTTGAAGCTTATACCATTTTTGTATACTTTTTTTTTTATATATATAATTATATCTAATCTACGTCGGATTTAATGGGTACCGGAGCACCAAAAAAATGTATATAGGTTCACCCCTGCATGCACATGTGTCTATCGAGTGTGTATACATATTTACTTGCATTTGTATATTGTGTATATTATTGTTTAATTCATCTCAATAAACCGTCCATCTGAAAACAATAACGTACCCAATGTATTCCCATAAAATGTACGCAGACTATACCGTCCATCTGAAACCTCTGGATTAAATATAGTAAATCATAGTATTAACAAGTACGTACCAAGAACTAAACTTGAATAATAACGCGATATACATTAATCGATAGATAAAAACCATAGTTTTCCCTAGATCAAATAATAATTATACATAAATCAAAGTTCATAATATTGGCAAAACCAAACATATAAAAAGTTCTTAAATAGTTACAACTATGATAAGTCTCACATACAACAAAGCTAATATTGTCTATAATCATACATAAAATACCACAACTTTAACATATTATTCCCAGGACCAAACATCTGAAACACAACTTACTGTATCACTCATTGCTCCATTTTGATTGAATGCATTAACATTATTATTATCGACTCCGATCATCACATTTTGGCTTGAAATTACACCCCATGAGTCTTCTCCTGGGACAGTGATGGTTGGAGATACGTTATCCAGACGACACATTGTATTATTATTGTTGGTGGTGGTGGTGGTACCAAGTGATTGAGGAGTGTTCAAGTAATTTTGGAGTAGATGACTTAAACTTGAGGTTAATGAACCTCTAGCTACCATGTCCTCAGCCAACTTCACCTGCACATAATTAATGCATGAAAATTTTTTTTTTTTTTGAGAAATGTATCATGTAAAAAGAATTACATAAAATTGTCCGTATAAGGAGTGTCATATGAACAAGCTGAATAAGTAAATGTGCAAAATGTTTGAATCTTAACATTTTGTAGCTAGCTTGCTAGTATGATTTTCACCCGCCTAGCCGTAACACTTTGTAATTGTTGTCTGTGTATACTTAGTGTATATTAAGTGTATATCAAGTATATATAATAAACTTATAGTTGATAGTAAGTGTATCAAGTATATAACAAATTTATACTCCGTGTGTGTATATCTCATGTATGTGGTGTTGTTGTTGTATATACATATATATACAGTGATATATACAAAATATGTAGTGATTATACATTGATTATATACTGCAAAACAACAAGTGGGGTTTGGGAGGGTGGGATATACACGGACCTTACTCTTACCTTTGTGGGGTAGACACGTTTCTGATCTCAACTCAAAAAAAACAAACGTTTCTCCAAACAAGTTTGAAAAATACAGACTAAAATTTGAAAAAAAAAAAAAAAAAAAGAACATTTTGAATTATTATACACTGCCTATTGATTAAAATTAGCAAAAAAATACAGACTAAGGTTATTTTTTGTTATACTAATGTGTAGCGTAAAAATCTCTTAAAATGTTTTTGATAGCTTGGTTCAATTAATTCAACATTTTAGTGTAAAAATCCCTTAAATAATGCATCGAACGAATTATATTTTCACGATCTAAATTTAACCGTCTACTTTTAAAATAATCATAAAAGAAATATTTAAATAGAAATTAAATTGAGTGTAAGAGAAAAGGAAGAATATATATACTTTGGCTCTTAATGCTTCCACATCTGATTTGAGCACTCTATTATTTGTCAAAGCATCTTTGTATTGTTGTGTAGCATCTGCTAATTGCTTGAACAATGATTCATTTTCACCTCTAAATTGATCAACCTGAGAAAAATAAATGTAAAATTCCTCAAAAAAGTATAATTGTATAAGAAGGAAGACTTAAATGTTAATGTACTCATGTTCATGTTTTGTCGTGTTGGCCTTACTAGTAGTAGTCGTAGTATTGCTTTGTAATTTGATGTTCTTCAATTTTTGTTACTATATGTTGTTAAGTATAGTATAGTTCGTTTATAGTATTATTTTGTTGTGGCACGGTTCTGCTACTATCTGTTATTTTGTCATGCATTGTCGTGTTGCCCTTATTAGTAGCCGTAGTATTGCTTTTATAGTTTCGTGTTTTTCAATTTCTGTTACTATCTGTTGTTTAGTATAGAGTCGTTTACAGTATTATTTTGTTGTATGTAGTACTGTTCTGTTACCATATGTCATTTTGTTAACCATCTATTGTTCTTAGTCCTGTACTTTCATTACGTCTTTTTCAAGACTCCTAAGCAGATCTATCGAAAATAGTATAGTTTAAATACTTGTTTCCCTTACTAGTAGCCGTAGTATTGCTCTTATAGTTTTGTGTTCTTCAATTTCTGTTACTATCTGTTGTTTAGTATAAATTCGTTTATAGTATTATTTTATTTTGTGTAGCACGGTTCTGCTACTCTCTATTATGTTGTTACCATCTATTGCTCCTGAGTCATGTACTTTCATTACGTCTTTTTCTAGACTGATTTTGTCTTGTCCCTATCTATCAAAACTAGTATAATTAATAACTTAAACAGACACTCAACTTTGGACCTTTATTCCAAAAAGTCACTTAACTTTGAACTTTACTCAGAAAGTCACTCAACTTTAGATGTTTTACTCAAAAAGTCACCCAACCTATTTTATTATTTTTTTGACTAATTTTTGCTTATGTGATTT
Source organism: Capsicum annuum (assembly GCF_002878395.1). Taxonomy (NCBI): domain Eukaryota; kingdom Viridiplantae; phylum Streptophyta; class Magnoliopsida; order Solanales; family Solanaceae; genus Capsicum; species Capsicum annuum. The sequence continues at coordinate 243,347,899 of NC_061111.1, read as the reverse complement.
TTTTTTAATAATAAAATTCTAAAAAATATAAAATATTCATTTAATGACCTTTTTACCCTTTCTTTCATTCCCCTTTCTTTCTTTATCAAATGACTCCATAAGTATTATTTAAGTAGGTCTTAAAATAATAATAATAAAAATCTTGTATATGGTGCAGGAAACGTAGCACTCTACATGAATTCATCCTATTCTAATAATTATGATTGCAATCATGTTTATGATTCTAAGCTTTGAATGTCGTTATGAAGTATACATAATTAGAGAAGGAAACAAAAATTACGTATATGTAACGTATTGTGGAGCATATAAAAATGTTCAGTGGACCGTTCTAAGATCAATAATATTTATATGGATATTTAAATACCTACAGTTCTGTTACTGCTTCACTTGAAGAAGTTTTTTTGCTTGCTACTGAATTAGCTGTAGAGTTTTCAAGAGTTTCTAATGATGTTGTTGTTGTTGTTGGCACTATTTAATTAATTTATAGGTTAAATCTTTTGAGGAGATATATAAATCAAGAAATGAAGGTATCAAATGAAAGAAGGAGAATGAAAGAAAGAGTAAATATAGGTATCAAATGAAAGAAAGGGTATAAACAGTGTGACAATCGAAACATAATAAACACCAGATTATGATAGTATCACAAGCAGGGACCATAATACTATGGCTAGTCAACGACGAACACTAACAAGTTTAAACCTTAGAGACGCAAGACAATACTCCTACACGACTGACCTTCTACAATCGAGATGCAAGACAAAAATTGATGCTGAAATTTAATATAAATTTCATAAACAAATGTTGATTTCAAATCATAACTTGAAACTGGGGTCTCAACACCTATGGATAAGTACATATTTAAAATAGGATTGAAATTCGTGAATTTATAGGGCCGGAAGTTGAATACTTACATTGTGCGCGTATTTATATCAGTGAGTACAATATGTTTTTAAAATAGTCATTTTAACTACAGATAAAAGAGAACATAAAATATTCATTATTTATTAAAAGAGGATTTAATAAATAAATGTATAGTCGATTTTAAAAGTCTAAATATTAGAAAAATTAACATAGAAGTTTACTATTATTTACATACATAGTTCAAATAAGAAAAATATCTTGACTGAATTAATTCCTAATATTAGGACGTCTGACATAATTCAAATTAAAATCATATAATAATTAAAAATGAAGTTGATTTTATAATCTTAAATATTAAGCCTATAATTAAATTACAATTTTCTCTAATATGTTTGTAAAAAAGTTGCTAGCATATAGTGTTAGAAGTTTCGTACTTCTATAATAGTAATACAAGTTAATACCCCTTTCTTTAAATGTAGGTATCAATTGAAAGAAATGGAAATGAAATAAAAGGTAAAAAAAATCATTAAATGAATATTTTATATTTTTTAGAATTTTATTATTAAAAAAAAATTCCACATAAATAAAAATTAGTTAAAAAAATAATAAAATGAATTGGGTGACTTTCTAAGTAAAACATTTAAAGTTGAATGACTTTCTGAGTAAAGTTCAAAGTTAAGTGACTTTCCGGGATAAAAGTCCAAAGTTGAGTGACCATTTAAGTTATTAACTTTAATTTAAATACCTGATTTTTCCTTACTAGTAGTTTTAGTATTGCTCTTATACTTTCGTGTTCTTCAATTTTTGTTACTATCCGTTATAGTATTACTTTGTTATATATAGTATTGTTCTGCTACTATCTGTTATTTTGTTATCGTCTATTGCTCTTGAGTTCTGTACTTTCATTACGTCTTTTTCTAGACTGATTTTATCTTAAGCCAATTTATCGAAAATAGTATAATTTAAATACTTGATTTTTCCCTTACTAGTAGTTCTAGTTTTGCTCTTGTAGCTTCAAGTTCTTCAATTTCTGTTACTATATGTTGTTCAATATAAGTTCGTTTATAATAATATTATTTTGTTGTAGTATTATTCTGCTACCATCTGTTGTTTTGTTACCATATATTGTCTTGGGTCCTGTACTTTTATTACTTCCTCCGTTTTAAAAAGAATGACCTACTTTGACTTAACACAAAATTTAAGAAAATAAAGAAGACTTTTGAATCTTATGGCTTTAAATTAAAATAGTGTCAAATATATCAAAATGCCCTTTAATCTTGTGGTCATAAACATGTCATGTGGAAAGATAAAATTAAAGTATTGTCAAAAAAAAGAAAAGAGTCATTTTTTTTTAAAACGAACTAAAAATGAAAATAGGTCGTTCTTTTTTACACGAAGAGAGTACGTTTTTTTAGATTTGTCAAGACTATCAAAAATAGTACAATATAAATACCTGATTTTCGAGATCAGCCATATGTGCTTGCTTTCTTCTTCTCGATCGCCTTGCAGACTCCCTATTAGAGGCTTGCCTGTAATAGTCTGTCGTCAGTATAATGAACAAGTAAAGATCGACATAATGTGTAATGTAAGAAAAAAAATCAAATAAAATTCACCTTCTTATACGTTTAATGTCCAAAGGGTCAGTGCTTTGTTCACAGGGACCCACTTCACCATCCACGTCATCATCATCTGATTGGTAGGACCCACTATTTGCTCCCATTGTTTGATTATCTCTTGCTTTGGGTGTCATTATTATAGTTGGTGTTGGACTCCCAGCTGAAATTTTAATTTGTATATCAAATTATTTTAAAAAATAAAAATTCAAGAATTTTTAAATAAATAAAATATGTATGTAGTTTGGTATAAAATCAATTTTTTAGAAAATTAAATAAAAAATAAATCGATGAAAATATTTTTAACGTTCGATTAGTGAATCAGTTTACTATTCCATCTGTCATCGTTGTAGTATGGTGATTTTAATTTTAATATTTTATATGACGTGTTTAAAGTCATAGAATTTAAAGATATTTTAATACAGTATATATATCTTTTTTTTTTTTAATTAAAGAAGACGAGATTTATAAGTTGTTTTTTTTTAGTTCCGTATACAGCCAAACTAAGTCATAAAAAAATGGAATGAAGGCAAAAATAATATTAGCAAACTATTGAAAAATGACTTATTCATAATTTATTTTATTTTAGAGGGTGAATTTCAGAAAATATACCACATATTGAAGATTGTGAATCCACAGTAACAGATATACTGGATTGCTTGGGAGTAATATTTGGAGACCAAAGGGGCCTTTCTGTCATTCCACAATTTGAGAAACCATTTAATATGTCCTGCAATTTCACAATAAATACATAAGGTGGAAATTAATAAAATTAGTTTTACTAATTAAAAGAATTTATTTTTAGTATTTTCCTTAAAATTATAGATAATTTTAAAATAAAAAAGATAATTATATCCTTAGTTTATATTATTGTTTAAAGAAGGATTGGGTTTGCGAGGGTGTACGAACACAGATTTTAAGTTTTTGATAGATTTTCAGCTCAATAAAAATATTTTTAAATAATAGTTTGATAATACAAAAATAAAAATTATTGTGAAAATAGAGTAAAATATTCTACAAAATTATTGGTTATATATATGTCTGCATCATCAAGGAAGGTATTTTTCAAATCATTAAAATAATTGTCTTTTAAGAGCTTGAATGGCTATTTCACTATTCAACTAAATAGCCTAATGTTTCTTTCTTTCTAGAAAGATTCATCTAAGTAATTATATAAGCTATGAAATTTTAAAATATGAAATTTTAGAATATGTGGATACCTTATTCCTATCTTTCTTAGATAAAGTGATCATTTTTAATAAACTCAACTAAAAAGAAATACAAATAATTACTAATTTTCTTGTAATATTGAATTTTTCAAAATTATGTTAATGTTGTTAAAGTACTAAAAAGACTTCAAAACAATAATTACTAATCCAGTTTAATTTCATATGTGAGATTAAAGAAAAGTAAAAAAATACATAAATTTTATTTTTATTTTAATGAATTTTCTGATATACCCTCGACTGAACAAACGATCAAAATAATGCATCAACAACAAAATTATTCCAAATTATAGCCCCCACACCAAAAAACAAAAAGATTTTATAAAGATGTCCCTAGGGAACTACTAAATGACCAACTTAGTACTCTTAAAATATACTTCCAACTATACTCTAAATTTATTTAATTATTTTTTATACTTGTATGTGTGGTATGAAAGAGACAGAGGAATATATAACTATTGTCTTTTTTCTACTTTTTTATTTTTTTTTATTTAATTTTTGATGCTGTCATTCTCAATCTTTACCTAATTTTGATATAATACAAACAACTAAGACAAACTCAAAAACCACATAATGCCCATACAAACCTAATCAAAAGCATAAATTAATCAACTCCCCAGTAACAATGACAATAATAACATATTCATTATATTTTTCTATGAGGTACGAAAAGGATCGAGTGTATATGTAGTTTATATCACTATCTCAGATAATGGTAGAATCAAATTTTTTATTGAGGAGTTCAAAAATAAACGTACGAACTAGTCGAAGATAGTTCAATATCTACTATATACATAGAAAAATATTTTTAATCATATAAAATAATATAATTTTTCGTTGAAGGGAGTTCGAATGAATCCCTTGGATGAAAGGTGGCTCCGTCCCTGACATCAGAGGTGAAGTAGAAAAATTGTATCTGATAGACTCAAGATAAAAAAATTTAGAAAAAAACATAATATATATATATATATAAAGTAATAAAACAACTGATAAAACAGAATAAGACTATCATAAAATATTACGTATTGTTTAGAAAAATCAATCAACTTAAGAATATTTAAAAAAAAAAATAATTACCTAAAATTGTGCAATCACTTTCTTCAAGTTTTTGTCATATTATATTATATATAGTGTGAATTATATTCTCTGGAAGTTACAACCGACCTTTACAGTAACTTTTTTTGTTTCTTATTTGGTGTTTGATATCCGCATTAAAGCCTGATTAATTTGGATTCGTGCCGTATAGGACCTCATTCGGGGGAAGTGCTCCCTAACAAAGTTTTTTTCATATCCAGGATCGAATCCTCGACCTCTGATTAAGGGTGTAGCAGCCTCATCCACTGCACCACAACCCATGTTGGTTTTACAGTAACTTGGAAATTGAGTACTTAATAATTCACTTCATAGTACTATAAAAAATATTTAAAAAAAAAAACTCTTAAACATTATTTTAATTCCTTAATTTATCAATTAAAAAAGTCATATACCAGATTATGTCTCTTTAAGCACCATGAATTACTTAAAAAAGATAAAATCAATTTTTTAAAAAATAATCTAATTTCCCTTATAAAATATTTTCTATAATTTTACACGAAAAACCTTATTAGAAATATATATGATCTTTGTAGGCACTTATCACTTGTACACCACCAATAATAAAGAGTCACGTCTCAAATAAAGATGACCCCTTTTGTATTTAATATTTGTTAACATTATAATAAAGTAGCTAGAACATATCATATCATAATATATAATTAAATAAAAATAAATTGAACCATCAATTGTACTTTATTTCACCCAATCAGATTCCAAAATCTTTGTAGCATCTTTCTCTTTAAATATCAACCCACCCTCTTCATTATTCCTCTTCATTAATTCATATCTTTCTTTTCATTTCAATTCATTTCTCCTCATTTTTTTTTAATTAGTTTTGATGTATTGATATTCCAACAACGATATATTAAAAAAAATATTCTTTTCCAATTGTTCCTTCTTTTTTTCATAAAAAGAAGTCTTCCTAGTGATTTTGCAAACAAATGTCTCAAAATTGAGTAACATATCATGTCTATAGCATGTTAAAATACACTAATCATAGGAAAAAAAAATTATGTTTAATAACAAAATATATACACAAACAAAAATAATTATTCAAGAAGCACATGATGTTGCAGTTGGTGAAAGGAAACAGATATTTATACACTTAATCTAGATATACACAAATTGACATGAATAGTATGCTTATAAAAAAAAGATAATAAATACATATAAACTTAGTCGAGGTGTGTGTAAATTAACTTGAACAATAAGGTTATTAAAAAAAAAAAATTATTCTAGAAGTTCAAAGAGGCAAATTAGCTAACCTGATTTCTCATAGTAAATGAGGGATCAATAGAACAAATATCACCAAAAAGTTGAGCATGATGATGACCATTGTTGTTGTTATTGTTGTTGTTGTCATGATGATTAATGTTATTATTATTATTGGTACTTTGTTGTTGATGATGATGATCACTTGCTCCAAAACCATCACTATTTTTTGCATCTTGTCCATAAAATTCTTCCATAGCCAATATAGAAGGACTTTTCTTCATGTTTCTACTAGCAAAATTAGCCATTTTCTTCTCCATAATATTTTTTTTTTTTTGGTCTAAAGAAAATATCAAGAACCTTAGCAAAGAAGTACTTTGGAGTGATAAGGGGGGAGGAGAGAAAGGGGGGGAAAGAAAGAGAAGCCAAGTGAATGATTATATAGAAAAAGTAGGGAAGCTAAAGTAGGTTCATGATGAATAGAAAAGCCAAGAATCAATTTCACTTTGTTACATCAAATTACTTTTATACCCTTGGTATGAGCTATAATTACCATATTATATAGTACTACCTTTTTTCTGGTTTAATTTTGTTGGCGAGAAGCAGGGGCGGATTCGGAATTTAAAGGTTGTGGATGCTCACTTTCTTTAAGAAAAAAAAGTGAGTTACTACTAGAAATCGAACCCATACCACTTTAAATATCAAGGTGATTAAATTTCACACCAAAGTCAAAGCACCCAACAGTCATTTGTGTCAATGGGTGTTTAACAATATATTATAATCAATTTTGTTGTATATCTATATAAATATATAAAAATTTATCGGGGTCAATGGGTGCTCAAGCACTCGGAAAGGACCACGTGGGTCCGCCCCTAGCGATAAGCATCCAGTACCTCCTAAACTATAGCCAAAGTTGTTATGACACACTTTAATTTTACGGGAGTCCTATTACCCTTTTGAACTCAGTTTTAGCATATTTTTATTATCTTTTTGTGTTGGTGTGACACTTTGCCTGAAGTTAAACACTCAAGGCGCGTGAAAAACTGTCATGTGCCACATCAACTCAAAACACTACTAAAAAAAGGGGGAAAATCGATCACAAAAATCGACCACGTGTGGTCGGTTTTCCTCAAAAACCGACCACAAAATCGATCAAAATGTGTGGTCGGTAAAGTTGTGGTAGTTTTTTAAAAACCGACCACAAGTGGTCGGTTTTTTTTAAAAAAATATATATATTTTTAAAATTCATTATTATTTTATTAAAATTAAAACAAATAATTTTAAGGGAAAGAAACAGACTACTAGTGGTCGATTTTTTATTAAATTAATTAATTAATTTAATAAAAAACCTACCACGAGTGGTCGATTTTATAATAAATTGGTCGATTTTATAATAAATTAATTATTTAATTTATTTAAAAATCGACCACTTGTGGTAGATTTTCTAATAAATTAAATAATTAATTTATTAAAAAATCGACCACTCGTGGTAGGTTTTCTGCAAAAAAAATTTAAAAATCGACCACAAGTGGTCGGTTTTTCTGGAATTTTTTTTAAATAAATAAAAATCAAAATCAAAATCCATCTTGCAACAACAACAATGCAATACAGCAGTATCAAATCAAATACAACAGCAATAACAACTAAAAACCAATTGTAAATACTTTCAAAAGTGTACAAGACATACAAAATGTCCAACAAAAGTGAGTATGAAAATACTACAACAATAGTTTCATACAACAAAATAACTAAATTCAAAGTACAACACATACAAAAATAAAAAAACTAAAAGTCATCATCATCGAATTCATCCTCGTCTTCCATATCATCATCCGTGCTGAAATCATCCAGGGGGCCTAAACCCTTTGCAGCCCGAATTACATCACCAGGACATGGAGGAATAACCCCCGCAGTCCTAATGAAATTGCTCATCTGCTGCTGCAGCTTCTTGAATTGTGATGTTGTTGCCTTCTCCGTCTTCTTCTGCCCCTCTCTTTATTCAGCAAGCTGTTCAGTGAGTTGAGAAACCGTATTTTGTAGTCTTTCAATCGTTTCTCTATCAACTGAAGAGCTAGAGTAAGAAGGGCCGGACGAAAACCTAACATTATCGCCAAAAAAGTTTTTATGGCATCCGACCAAATGGCCTCTATTTGCAGGACCCACAACTTTTGCCCATAACTCCTCCTCTACATGGTGGGGTATTGGGTCACCCTGACTTTCAGGAGGCTAACTACTACAATACGCACCAACAAGACGCATATATTCGTCCTATATTCAAAGTAAAGTTAATACTAAAAGTCAAAAAATATTAAAGCAGTTATAATTGAATAATATCAACTTTAAGAAAAAAAATCATAAATTCAGAATTTGTTTCTTACATGGATAGTTTTTGCACGAGCTTCAACCCAGACATCTTCATCAGTTGAGTTTTTTTTTCATCACATGAGTCTCCTCGTATAGCTCATAATGTGTTATTTTTCTACCCTTTACTTTTTCCTACATATGAAAAAATTATCAATGTTTAAATAATAATAAAAATTAAATAGAAACAAATAATTAAAACTGTAAAAGTTACATATTTTATTATCATTGTTCCGTTGATATATCCAGATATATCAGGTTTCATCTACGCAATCAATCAGATTCAACTAATTAGATCAAATCACAAAAATTTAACCATTTTCAAGCAACTAAGTGACCAACCAAACCACATTCAAAACAAAAAAATTTCCTTTAAAGTTCCTATACGTAACCATTTTCAAGCAACTATGTGACCAACCAAACCACATTCAAAACAAAAAAATTTCCTTTAAAGTTCCTACACTTAACCATTTTCAAGCAACTATCTGACCAACCAAAACACATTCAAAACAAAAGAACTCACTTTAAAGTTCCTACACTTAACCATATTCAAGCAACTAAGTGACCTACCAAATCATGTTCAAAACAAAAGAATTCCCTTAAAAGTTCCTACACTTAACCATTTTCAAGCAACTAAGTGACCTACCAAACCACATTCAAAACAAAAGAATTCTCTTTAAAGTTCCTACATTTAACCATTTTCAAGTAATTAAGTCACCAACAAACCACATTCAAAACAAAAAAAATTCTTTTAAAGTCCTACACTTAACCATTTTCAAGTAACTAAGTCACCAACCAAACCACATTCAAAACAAAAGAATTCCCTTTAAAATTCCTACACAACCATTTTCAACCAACTAAGTGACCTACCAAACCACATTCAAAACGAAAAAAATATCTTTAAAGTTTCTACACTTAACCATTTTCAAGTAACGAAGTCACCAACCAAACCACATTCAAAACAAAAGAATTCCCTTTAAAGTTTCTACACTTAACCATTTTCAAGCAACTAAGTGACCTACCAAACCACATTCAAACAAAAAAATTCCCTTTAAAGTTCCTACACAACCATTTTAAAGCAACTAAGTGACCTACCAAACCACATTCAAAACAAAAAAAATCCCTTTAAAGTTCCTACATTTAACCATTTTCAAGTAACTAAGTCACCAACCAAACCACATTCAAAACAAAAGAATTTTCTGTAAAGTTCCTACACTTAACCATTTTCAAGTAACTAAGTCACCAATCAAACCACATTCAAAACAAAAAAATTTCCTTTAAAGTTCCTCCACTTAATCATTTTCAAGTAACTAAGTGACCTACCAAACCACATTTAAAACAAAAAAATTTCCTTTAAAGTTCCTACACTTAACCATTTTCAAGCAACTAAGTGACCTACCAAACCACATTATAAAAAAAAAGAAAATCTCTTTAAAGTTCCTACACTTAACCATTTTCAAGCAACTAAGTGACCTACCAAATCACATTCAAAATAAAAAAAAATTCCTTTAAAGTTCCTACACTTAATCATTTTCAGACAACTAAGTGACCTACCAAACGACATTCAAAACAAAAATAATCTCTTTAAAGTTTCTACACCTAATCATTTTCAGGTAAACTAATCACCAACCAAACCACATTCAAAACAAAAGAATTCCCTTTAAAGTTCCTACACTTAACCATTTTCAAGTAACTAAGTCACCAACCAAACCGCATTCAAAACAAAAGAATTTTCTATAAAGTTCCTACACTTAACCATTTTCAAGTAACTAAGTCACCAACCCAACCACATTCAAAATAAAAAATTTCCTTTAAAGTCTCTACACTTAACCATTTTCAAGCAACTAAGTGACCTACCAAACCACATTCAAAACAAAAAAAAATTCCTTTAAAGTTCATACACTTAACCATTTTCAAACAACTAAGTGACCTACCAAACGACATTCAAAACAAAAATAATCTCTTTAAAGTTCCTACGCTTAACCATTTTCAAGCAACTAAGTCACCAATCAAACCACATTCAAAACAAAAAATCCTCTTTAAAGGTCCTACACTTAACCATTTTCAAGCAACTAAGTTACCAACCAAACCACATTCAAAACAAAAATTTCCTTTAAAGTTCCTACACTTAACCATTTTCAACCAACTAAGTCACCAACCCAACCACATTCAAAATAAAAAATTTCCTTTAAAGTCTCTACACTTAACCATTTTTAAATGATTATGTGACCAAAAAAGCAACAACAAGACTGACAAGATGTCAACAACAATGCTAGTGAATCGAACAAGGTCACACACGACTTCACTAGACTTTAATATGAACAATAACAAGAAGATAACAACAATTCTAGTGAATCGAACAAGGCCACACACAGCTTTACTAGACTTCAACATATACAATAACAAGACTTAATTATTAAAAAAATAGAGACAAATCAACTTACGTATGCTTGGCGTAAATTAAAGTGAAAGCGATAAGTCGTCACCCGAAAAAACAGCAAAGCAATCCTTTTATCGAATTCGAAATCTGTCAAATAGTAAAATTATTACAAAGAATACTCTGTCGTTTAAATAATTACAATAATTTAGTAAAGGAATAGGAATACGATTTTCCCCCAAACCTACCTAAACAATTAATGAGTAAAATGAAGAAATGAGTGTCAAGACTAACCGAAATTTAGGTAATTCAAAATCAAATTAATGTTGGAACAAGCCTAGAATTAGCTAATTCAATCTCAAATTCCAAAAATTAGATAAAATCTAGCTAAATAAAATAAAGATCCAAATCCTAGAACTCAAACCACAACCATTTGACGAAATTAGCACAAAGATATTTGTATACAAACGTTTAACATTTCTACATATTAAAAACGAGTTTGTAGATACAAGAATAAGCTAAATTTAGTTAATGAAAATTAATTGTTACCTTGCCCAAAATTGAAACTTCGGATGGAATAGTTCCTTGACAATGGATTAAAGTCAAAATTGAAAGTTAGGCTTGAGTACAAACTTCCTTGAAAGAGAAAGAACAATGGAGATTAGGAGTTGATTGTTAAAGTGTGAGATTTGGAGGTTTTGGAGGGTTGGTGGTTGTTTTGGACGGGAAATGGGTGAGGTTTTGGAGTGATTTTGTGTTTTATTATGTATTACGGGTCGGGTTGGGTCGGGTTAAAGATTTATATTTTTTTTCAACTATTACGAAAACCGACCACATGTGGTCGGTTCTCGTAATAATTGAAAAAAAATTGATATTAAAATTTAATAAATTACAATTAATAAATTATAAAAATAAGTTAATAAATTAAAATTATTTTTTAACAAATTAAAATTTTAATAAATTCGATAAAATTTATAACAACATTCAATTAATTTAATGCAATTCGTATATATATAAATACACAGTACATACACTTTGTATGGTACCGGGACAACATCTAATTAATTTAATACAATTCGTACATATATAAATCAGATAATAGTTATTTTATCATCACATTAACACGAGTAGTATATTTTCTCAATCGTATAATAATATCAATAATTTTTGCAAATTACGATAAATTTTTGGTTAATTAGCTTTCAAATACGATATTATATATATATATATATATATATATATATATATATATATATAT
>NC_061111.1:243257718-243335796 GCF_002878395.1 Capsicum annuum | reverse complement strand
CTATTTCCTCAATAGTATGATATATATCAACGTATCATTCAAACTATACTGATATATACATTTAGTTATCTAGCTTTCGATTACTACATACGTCACTACACAAGATATACGTATATATACATATATTCAATTGTCTATCAGTTTTCACATACGTAACATCACATATACGATTCTACTACCCCATAATAATATATATACAACCTATTTCACAAATACTCAGATGAATTATAGATTACATTATCTTATGTATGTCATTAGTATACCTTCACCGTATAATATGTATGTATATATATATATATATGTATATATATATACACACATACACACATATACACACTATCGACTATATCAAATTCTAAATATGTACTATATATATCACATACGCACACAAGTATATTATCCAATAATATAACGCAATCTGTTTCTTATACATACTCAAATAAGTGATTGATTTTATATATATATATATATATATATTTATATATATATATATATAAGATATTTATATATATGAACTCTTGAATGTGTATATATATATATCACATCCACAAGTATATATTACCTTATAATAGAACACGTTCATTATATTCTGATGAATTATCGATTATATATTACATTATTATGACTGAAATAGTAACATAATATCATTATCTCAACGGTATGATATATGTGTGTGTATATATATAACACACATATTCATTATACAAAGATTATGCTTGTTTAATGTCATTTAACGTATATAAAAGGAAAATATTTATTCCATTTACTGAAACATAAATAAAGATAAATATTATGTTTAACGTAATTTTTTAATTTTATTTGATATATTTTTTAGTGTAATTTTTTTCACAAAATTTAAGAATGATTGATTTTTATTATTATTATACTGGTTATCGACTACGTGTGATCAGTGTAATTTCAAAAATTTATATATAAATTACATTACATATATATAATTATTTTTAATGAAAATAATATCTATATATTTGATTACATATATATAATTATTGGTTACTAAAAATTATTTACTTTTTAATTTTTTTTTTTAGTTCAAAAACCGACCACTTAATATATTTTTTTTTTTTTAAATATTAAAAACCGACCACTAGTGGTCGGTTTTGATTTTTTAAAATAATTTTATTTGTAAAATAAATAATAATTAATATAAAAATTAATGAAATAATTTTTTTGTTTTTTATTTAAATAAAAAAGCTACCACTTGTGGTAGCTTTTTTTTATAATTTTTTTTTATATAAAATATTACGAAAAATCAACCACAAGTGGTCGATTTTTTCCGACCACAAAACGTGGTCGGTTTTGTTTGATCGATTTTTCTTTATTTTTTAGTAGTGAAAGGTTGATCAAATATGCTAAAATTTAGTTCATGGGGTAATAGGATGGTACAAGAGAACACTCGGAAAAACGAAATTGACACTAAGAATGCAAAAACCAGCAAACACACAAAGTGAAAAATAACACAAAGAAAGGGGATGAAGAAGAAGAATGCTACTAGCTAAGGTGCCTATTTATACTATTACAAAACAAAGACTAAAATACTCTTAATGAAGGGTGCTCCTTTGGAGTGTAAAAAGAAAGTCTTAAAGGACCATAATAGCCCTAACAATGGGCGCCTCTTGAGTGTCCAATTATAGTGTGCAAGGTCCATCTTGTCTTTCAAGTAAGGCGCCTCTTGAGTGTAATGGTTCCCTTCTCCTCCTTCAACTTGCCAAGGCTTTAAAAGGCTCCAAACACTTGCCAATTCCGAAGCTTCAACCTTTGACAATACCTTGTACTCTTTTATGCTCTTCATGCTTGTATCATAGGACCCCCGCGAAATTTGAGTATATCGTAGCGAATTTGATCATAGTTCAGAGATACTAGATGCTCATCTCTAGTTTGTTGAGTAATTTCACCTTATTTTTAAGTTACATCTAGCTCCAACGTAGGTGAGGTTTAGCTAGAATATGTGAGAGTTTTGCATTGTCGATTTCAAGTTCGAATAAAAGAGGAAAACTACATCCTACACTTGAGGACTTGTTTGTGATTGAGTTTGTTTATAATAACAGTTATCAAATTAGCATTTAGATGATACAATATGATTTGCGGTGAATGTAAACTCAAATTGTTTGGTTTGAACCTAGTATAAAGAATATTAGAGATAATAGCGGCAAAGAAAAATATTTAATTAACAACTATGATGGAACAATTAATACAAAAATGGTTCGAGGTATGCTATAGAAATTTAGCATTCAAATTCATGAGTCATGATAAGCGTCTAAAGATGAGTATCAAAAAATTGTCAAAATAAAAGAGAAATCAAAGCACTATCAAATATTAATGATAATCTCTCATAGAAGTCAACAATAATGGTGCAATTTTGCTATTGAATTCAATCCATCTCCCTATCATATCCATGGAGAAAGTCTAAAAATATATGGATAATATGAACAAGGTGTAACACATGTCAGATCAACTTCAAAGCATTTATAAAAATGAAATGGAAGTAAATATACATGTAACAAAAGTCATAAACTGTATTTCATGACCGACTAATAAAACAATAGACAGTAGTAAAAAAACACGATTATCACCGAATAATACTATCACAGTCTACCCAAAATGTTGGAGTCCCAAATCGATGGGTTAAAGGATCTTTGGTCTCCTTATATGATCTTGAACAATCTTTCTCTCATGAGCTAGCTGTTGGAGTTGACTTTGGCCCAAGATCTACTTCTTCATCACAGAACAACAAACCACACCCAAAAACTCAAGAGCAAGCTAAGACACAACCCTTGAAATGCTACTAACTAACCACACCCAAAAACTCCAAGAGCAAGCTAAGACACAACCCTTGAAATGCTACTAACTATTGGCATTGGCTTCCATCCTACTAACCTTCTACCCTAATATACGTCCTTCACACCTCCCGATCTAGAGTCATGCCTTCGATAAGTTATAACTGCTCCATGTCATCTCTAACCATCTCCCTCCAATATTTCTTCAGCACTGGGGCACTCGTGCCCTTCCTCATCACATGTGCCAGTGGCGGAGCCACATACAATTCAGGGGGTTCGTCCGAAAATTATACTATTTTTACATGGTCAAAAATATTTTTATGTATATATAGTAGATGTTTAACCCCCTTCGACTAGTCCGTATATTTACTTCTGAACTCCCTCAATGAAAAACCTGGCTCCGCCACTGTCACATGCCCAAACCATCTCAACCCAATCCATGCATCTTATCTTCTATCGAAGTCACTCCCATTTTATCACGTATAACCTCATTTTTAATCCTATTCGTCGTTCTAATAAACTCATACATCCATTGTTGCATCCTTCTTTGTACAATATTAGCATGTACAAATTAAATGAAGTCCTGTTATAATAAATCTCAACATGTATATATATGCGCTGGCGGCTCGCTCCTCAGTCCTCAACACAAATAGCAACTTGCCTTAAAATTGATAAACCATTGAATCACTTAATTAAAATGTATGTCCAAGCCCTCCAATACGATCTCCAATGACCACAATTTATGCAAAATATTGAATAATGCATTTAAATTAGGCTAAATAAATTATTTAACTTGGTTGTAGGATAAGTCAAAATCATGAAGAAGTTTTCGTTCATGAGATCTCGAGTTCAAATTTATGTTTAGAATCTCAATTCGAGCCCACTTAGTCAAATCATCGATCCATCTTTTAAGAAGTTATATTAAAAAAATCCAATTTCATGAATCAAAGGTTGGAATTTCATCAAAATCTCATACTTGAACTTCCTCCCATGAACTGTTCTTTTTTTTTTTTTTTAAACCCAAAATGGCAAAAATAGGTTTAACATTTTGTCACTTAACGTAATTTTTGGGCAAATGAAATTTGAATAAACTCCTTGTTCGCCTAGCTGTGCCCTTGAATGGGCTATGTAACATACTAGGTTACTCCTCCATCTCGATTTGTGTGCTATATTTAATAGATAAACAACATAAATTCCGATAGTTTAAAACTTAATTATTGAAAATATCAATTTTGGGTTTATTGAGACACATAATTAATTGACAGTATATCCAACGATACATTTTTTCCTTTGTAAAGATACATAATTAGCTCTCGATACATTTTTTCTGATTTTAGATCTGTCGAGATACATAATTAGCTCTCGATACATCCAATGAAGATATATTTTTTCTCTTGTAAAAATACATAATTAGTTCTCGATATATTTTTTTCCATTTTGGATCCGTCAAGATACATAATTAGTCTTTGATACATCCAATGAAGATGCATAATTAGTTGAAATTTTTATAATTATTTTTTAAGGGTTGGAATTTGTGTAAATATAATAAGTTAAGGTGTATATTTATGTTTTTTTTTTTTTTTATATTTAATTGGACAATTTTCTTTTTTAAAAAAAGGTAAGCTTTTTATATATCTGTTAGAAGCAACATATTTTAATTTATTTATATTTTCAACACGTCTCTTCAAGCACGGATCTTGATTCCATTTCTAATTTCATAGGCCAAACATATGAATATTCTTCTTGATATTAATGTGTGACAGTGAGATTCCATCTGTACTTTATAGTGAGTCCCCCAACATGTGTTTCATGAGAATCCATTTACGTTACGTTTCAATTTAGGCTTTCATGCATGGTAGGGAAAGCTCTATATGTAGTTGTATACACTATGTATACTTGATATATAGATTTTTTTTTTTTGATTTCCCAAGGTATTCTCCAGCTCGATAGGTTAAGGACTAATCCTCTGCGGATCTGAGCTCCATTTAAGGGCTTGTCGTTGACCAATTGGTTGCTGCATGTACAAGGCGGGAATCGAACCCCCGACACTTGCTTAAGCGACTTAATGAACTAACCACTAGGCCAACCAAGTTTGGTTGAAATATAGATTCTTAAATTGCTTCAATTGATGCACGTTTGTCTAAGAAAGTAAATTGATATATACCACGTAATTTATGTGTGTTTTCAATTATATGACTATATACTCACTAATTGTCCATTGATTATGTAGTGATTATACAGAAAAAATTCGAAATATACCTAAAAAAAATTTAAATTTATTGTAATTCGTCTCAACTTTGCGGAGGGTCTTATGACCTCCCCCAAAATTATTTTTTAATTGTATTTCTGTGACACATATTTACTAGCTGGACCACTGTATGAATACACACACTGAGCGCATGAAGGTCTGAAGTGGTTCAGCTAAGAAAATATATGCCACAAAAAATATGATAATAAATTAAATGATCTAGGGAGGGTCATAGAACCCCAGCAAAATAGAGGTATGTTACAATAAATTTCGCCAAATTTTAGATATATTTAAAAAAAAATGTAATTATATAATTAAAAAAATAAACATAAGATTATTTTTTAATGTAATTTTATTTAATTTAGTCATTGTCATTGTACTTGCATGATGCATCTAATTTGCACTAAAACTAAAGTATGGCTACCACCAAAAGTGTAAGAAAGGGCCAAAAAGAAATCACATGACTGACTATCATTTTATTTTAGTTTTCAATAAAGAAAGAGTTTCACCGGGATTAATATGATTTTTTTATTCTAAAAATTTCACAAATACACAACCTATATTTTCAATATTATAAAAAATCTAACTTCTAAACATATTACAAAAATTCCACATACATAAAATGCTATGTATATATCAGCTATGTTATGTATATTAATAGATAGAGAGAGTAAAGTAATTAAAAAAATGAGAGAGAGTATAATTACTTTTAAAAGATTGGTATTTATGTTATTTATAATTTTTTATTTTTAAATAAGATCTCAAGTTTAAAGAATTTTACAATTTGTGACATGTGAAATATGATTATTTTTATTTTTAATTGAAGGTCTTGAATTTGATTTACTTTTTTTTTTTTGATGAATTTCACAAGTAGTTTTATATTTGGTAGTTTGGTATATTGGAATTTGGCTTAATTAATTTTGCTGTTGTACAGCTGTGGGGCATTTTTAATTAAGTGGGTGATTCTAGAATTAACTAAATATCAATTTGGAAAATATTTATCTGAGTAATTATAAAGCTGCATGGCTATGAAAATAATAAAATAGAATGAGATAAATTGAAATTATTACATTTTATTGAGAAAAATTATGAGTAGTTTTAATCAAAGATATATTATTTTAAAAGGTAGCACAAAACTTGTAAAAGATTAGCATTTATATTGTTCAATGAACTAATAATATTTTATTTATCATAATTAAACTTTAGTAATTTAAAATTACACGAGAAATAAATTAGATGAAAAGTTTCAATTTCTAATCGTTCTTTTTCTAATTTTATAGTTTTGAATGAAATTGAAAGGGAGCTGGAGTAAATACCTCTTACATAAACATAATGTAAAGCTATGTATATTAAATTTTTGTGGTCTGATTTTTTTTTTAAATTCCTTTCATAGTGGGAGTTTTAGTATACAACAGTTTCCTTTAAAAAAAAAAAAAATAGTTTTGAATGAAATTGGTGTAATTTGATCAAATTATGACTTTCAAATAACAGTATAGGAAATACTTATTCTTTTTGGATCTAAACAATATTTTGTCCAAAAAAACTACTATTGCTTACAAAATCACTACAAAAATTTTAAATAACTAAAATGTGCAAAAATCAATTAATTAAACTAGAAACAAAAGAAGAAAAAAAAACAACTTTGAGGGATAATTAAATGTTACTGCTTTTATGTCTTATGATTTCATTTCCAAGATCTCCCACTAACCATCAGTATCACTCATTCATTGTATATTAGTTAGTCTTTCTCTTCTCCTTTTTTCTATCATGCGATTTCATGTCTGATATTTATTTTGAAATTTAATTAAATTTAAATTAGCATAGAAAAGTCTCATATTGAAGCAGAGGTGAAATTATAACTTCTTTTTATGCTTAGTCATTCATTAAATTCGAGTATACTAGTTAGTTTTTCTCTTTCTTTTTTGGGGGTTATCATGTGATGTCATGTCTGATATCTATTTAGGGATTTAATTAAAGTTGAATTAGCATAGAAAAGTATCATATTTGAAGCAGGGGCGGACCTATAACTCTTTTTTTGATGCTGCAACGCCCATTAAAATTCGAGTAATATTAGGTGTAATTATAAATAAAATGTATAAAAATTGATATAAGACTTAGAAAAGCATACAGTAAACTAAAAAAAATAGCAGAGTGTTTTGATTTTCAAGAAAAATCTTAAAATTTTAAACATTGATATATGTATTTGAACCTTTCAAACACTCATAAATTCTAAATTCTAAATTCTGTCATTGTATTAAAGTTAAAGCGCTTTCTTACAAACAAAATCTATTTGAAAAAAATTCAAATCTAAAACATCTAATTAAAAACAAATAAAGTATTTATTAGTTCAGTGTATCTTGTCCTTTTTATCTTTTTCAGCTCTAGAATTTCACTGTCCCACAAAATCCAAAACAATAAAAAGTGAAAAGGAAAAAAATAAAAAAGAAAAGGAAAAATACAACAACAATATGTAACTTTTGGTTCCCTAATATTTTTTTATATGACACATTGAGATCAATTGCTTTTTTTGACTGTCAAGTTTCTTCATCCTTAAGTTTTTTACAAAATAATACTCTTTTCAAGAATGACCCACAACTTTTTTTTCTATCTTAATTTTTAAGTTTATTGAATTAAAGACATCCACAACTACTTACACATGCTAGTAAAATTTATCCAAATATTAAAATTATAATTATTTCAATTTAAATACCTAAATATAGAATAAAGCATTTTTATTAAACATTTTGGGGTCATTTGATAGTACGTTAAAAAAAAATTAATGCATCCATTAAGTTTCTATGTTATAAATATTTTTTTATTATATTTTTTCAACTTATGCATAACTAATACAAGAACATCCAATTTCAAACATACCAGACTTGATACTATTATTATATATACACCCTACTAAGCGTTCTTTTTTAGTTTAGATTTTGAAAGAACTTCTGTGTGAGTTCTCATGCACAGTATATATAGACTTGATACTATTGTTATATATACACCCTACTAAACGATCTTTCTTAGTTTAGATCAAAGGCTAATTCAGGATTTAAAATATGTGGGTGCATCAGTATTGTCAAAGCGCGCATAAGCCCTGAAGCAAGACTCAAAATGTGTTGAGCGCTCGCCTCACTTAATGTGCAGTTTAGGTTCTAATTTCTAAGATATACTTTTCCATGTCAATGAGACTTTTTGAAGAGACGAACACTAAACAATTGATATTTTACTTTATAAAAAATAATTTTTTTGTTCATATATTTGTCATCCATGTTTATATTATTAGTCTTGGACTATATATATATATATATTCTCCCTTTATGTCTTTTTTCATTTAATCTCACGCTTTATTTGTACTTTGTGCTTAAACACAATGGACCTTGAAGCTTTTTGCGTTTTTGTTTTTGATAATACTGTGGTGCACTAATATTTTCTTAACATAGACGTTAGCAAAACCTTCAGTGTCGATTAAGGAATATTATCATATTTGATTGGTCGTCAATGACATGAACAATACTAAAAAAAATAAATATATAGAACAGATATAAGTTCTAAGCTAATAACTTTAGTTTACTTTCTTAAAATATGAAGTTCAACTAATATGCTGACTTATAACATTTTAGAGCAATTGGTTGTGGTAGCTTAATGGTAAAAGCTTATTCATCATGCAACAAGGTCGCGGGTTCAATTCTGTAGTTCAGCAATTATGATGTTTTAGCCTTTAAACTTGAAGTACTGAAAATAAAAATGAAAATGAAAATGTTGCGCTACCCGAGGTTCAATCCCAGGTCGCGTGGACGATTTTGCTAGCTCCGACGTGCACATGCACCCCCACGTATACATATGGGTCCGCCTTTGGTTTAGACTTTGAAAGAACTTCTGTGTGAGTTGTCATGCACAATATATATAGACTTGATACTATTGTTATAGGGGTTAAAATCGTTTACACCCTCGAACTTTGTTGTAAAAATCAAACACCCCCCTCAACTTTCAACAATAATCATTCTCCCTCCTTTTTCCTATTTGATTTTTCAAAATACCTACTTTACCCTTGTATTTATATCAACATTTGAATATTTAAAAAAAAATTATAAATAATTTTTTTATTTTTTAATCAATATAACATATTTTTTATAAAATTCTAAAAGTTATTTTTTAGATGAAAAAATGAAAGTAAAAAATATTGATTGAGTATATAATTAATGACATTTTATAACGAAATAATAAAAACTAATTTTATTAAAAATAAAAATTCTAATATCTATTTATACATGAAAATAATAGTTAATTATATTTTTATAAATGTATTTCAATATATGTAATACGAATTAATTAACAGTAGAAGGTCCTTCGAAAACAACTTCTCTACCTCCACAAGGTAGTGGTAAGGTTTGTGTACGGTGTACCCCTACCCTCCTCATACCTCTCCTCATACCTCACTTAAGGGATTTCACTAGGGTAAAAATCAATTAAACACCCTCGTAATATTAAGCAACAATCATTCTCCCCCTTTTACTATGTAATACCTATTTTACCCTTAGTATTTTTAATCTTCTATTTATACAATATTTTTTGTATTATATATATTTATCTTTCATAACCGAGGTATTTATAAGTTTTTATTTAAATTCAATTACATTATTAGTAAATTCTCTTATAAATTAATTACAAAATCTAACGGTATTTTTTACATTCAAAATTTTATATTATAGGTATTAAGTATGTATGTGTGTATATATAATTATGTACATAGATGCATATTTTGATTCACTCTTATTTTTTAATATCTATATAGATAAACGAGTTTTAGTTGTCAATATGAATTATTATCTAAATTGTAATTTAAAATTCATTAACAATAATCACTTGATTTGTAATAAATATAGATCTACAACAACACCGTACCTAATGAAATCCCCTAAGTGAGGTGTGGGGAGGGTAGGTGTACACAAACCTTACCACTATCATGGGAGGTAGAGAAGTTGTTTTCGAAGGACCCTTGACTATTAATTAATTTGTATTATCTTCATTGAAATATATTTATACAAATATAATTACCTATTATTTTCACGTATAAATAGATATTAGAATTTTTATTTTTAATAAAATTAATTTTTATTATTTTGCTCATTTATTTTTTCATAAAATGTAATTAACTTATATACTCAATCAGTATTTCTCACTTTTATTTTTTCATCTAAAAAATAACTTTTAACTTTTTAGAGAAAATATGTTATATAGACTAAAAAATAAAAATTATGTTTATAAAAAAGTTTTTTTTAAAAAATATTCAAATGTTAATATAAATACAAGGATAAAGTAGGTATTTTGAAAAATCAAATATGAAAAAGGAGGAAGAATGATTATTGTTCAAAATTAAGGGGTTGTTTGATTTTTACAACAAAGTTCGAGGGTGTTAATGATTTTAACCTATTGTTATATATGCACCCTACTAAATGATCTTCTTTAGTTTAAGTTTTAAAAGATTTTTTGTGTGAGTTCTCGCTCACAATATGAATTCGCCAAAATTTAAATAAAAAATTATCTAATAGGCAGGAGTGGAGTTAAAAACTTGATTCGGGTTCAACCGAACTCAATAGGTTTTGCTTAGTTTATATATTTAGCTTAAGAAATTTATTAAATATATATAATGATTTTAAAGTAGAGCCAAGTAATTATTACTGACTCATCCTTTTAAAATGCAGAACCCATAAAATTGGAATTTATGAATCTTTCTTTATTAATAAATTTTTTCATCATGTGTTCAAATACTTAATTAAAATAAATTGTAGCTTGAATATCTAATTTATTGACAATTTTTTAAGGGATTGTCAGTATGTTAACTCATTTAGCATAATATATTTTAATCAATTTATTAACTTATATTGATATGTTTATTTTAATTCTTTTAACTTTTGTCTTTGAAATTTATTTCAATCAAAATTAATTCATATGAGTAATGAGCATTAAGCAAAAGTGTCTAATAAGCATGAGTGGAGCTAAAAAGCCTGAATCAAGTTCGATCGAATTCAACAACTTTTATTCAGATATTTATTTTAAGAAATTTATTAAATATATATAAAAAATTAAATTTAGAACCAAGTTATTACCACTTGAACTCGTCATTATAAAATATAGAATCGTAAAGTTGGAATCTCGGCTCTATTTTTACTCTATAAAACTTTATTATGTGTTCAAATACTCACAACTAATGTATATTAATATAATTTTAAGAAATTATTACATTAATCCATTTTAGCATAATGTATTCTAATTAATTATTAACCTATATTAATATAATTAGTTTAATTTTTCAACTTTTGTCTTTTCAAAGGCAGAAGATTTGACCAATGAGTAAGACCTTTTGGTATATTCTCCAAAGACCTATCATTGACTTTGGTAGTCTCACAAAAGAAAATTAATTTTATTATTTTTTTTAAAAAAATATTGCCAAAATCTGTGATTAAGGTTTACCAAAGAGTACGCAGATTTAATAACTTTTTTTCAATAAAAAAATTAAAAAATACCAAACTTTAATTATTTTCTCGAAATTGAATAACTTACCATCAAAGTTTATAGTGCGGTGATATCAACGTCTATCACATAAGAGATGTATATTTGATACTCTATTTTTCATAGGCCTAACAGAAAAAAATAGCAATAAATAAATAATTTTAGTAAATAAATGAAAATTCTTGAGCTAATATTTTTCATTATCATATATATACTAACTACATTTTATTCATCAAAATTGTAATGGGATGGTTCAAGATTTCTCTACCTTTAATTAGACGCTTTAAATTTTAGTATATAAACAACATAAATTTTCACAATTCGAAGTTTCACTTATAATTTTTTTTTTTGTATTTTACATAATTATTGAAAATCTCAATTTTTCGTCTATCGAAATACATAATTAGTTCCTAATACATTTTTTTAAATTTTTGGCTCACTGTCGATACATAATTAGCTTTCGATACATCCAATAAAGATACATAATTAGTTGAATTTTTTGTAATTACTTAATAAGAATGGGGATTTATATAACATTGTAAGTTAAGACGTATATTTATATAAAATATGCAATATGCAAATTCAATTTAATCAAAATCTAATGATAGATATCGAACATCAAACCAAAATAAAAAGAAAAAAAAGTTGGTGCAAACTTTTCAATGGGAATATACTTGTTGCCAGAAGAGGAATATATTCTCTTATTTATAAGAGACATTTGAGCAGCTGAGCCACGGGAGGTTGATATATCTGCTTCAGCTGCTTCAACTGTAAATTTACTATATCACTCTTTAATTAATTATTATAAATTATTTATGTATTAAAAAATAATAATATTTAATAAAAAATAAAATAGATATTTATGACATATCTGTTTCAGCTGATTCAACCGTAATTTTATTATATCACCTCTAATTAATTATTGTATCTCTAATTAAATATTGTAAGTCATTTACATATTACAAAATTAATAATATTTAATTAAGAAAAAGGTAAAAATACACATTTATGACTGTTTCATGTATAAGAGCCGAAATAGGAGTAGGCCCCTCCATGGCATCAGGTAACCATACATGAAGGGGGAATTGGGCGGATTTAGCAACTGCACCGACAAATAAGAGAACAGCGCATAAAGTGCTTCAATCGTAATTTTACTGTAAGAGGGAGTTGAGTAGCTGAAGCAGGCATGAGGTCGACATTCCTGCTTCAGCTGCTTCAACTAATTTTACTATATCACCCCTAATTAATTATTATAAGTCATTTATGTATTATAAAATTAATAATATTTAATAAAAAAATTAAAATAGACATTTATGACATATCTCCTTCAACTACTTCAACCGTAATTTAACTATATTACTTCTAATTAATTATTGTATCCCTAATTAAATATTGTAATTCATTTACGTATTACAAAATTAATAATATTTAATTAGAAAAAGGCAAAATAGATATTTATGACTATTTTAGCTAGCTAATTCAATCGTAATTTTACCGTATCAGCAGCAAGCATGAGGTCTACATGCTTGCTTCAGCTGCTTCAACTTTAGTTTTACTATATCACCCCTAATTAATTATTATAAGTCATTTATTTATTGGGAAATTAATAATATTTAATAAAAAATTAAAATAAACATTTATGACATGTCTACTTCAGTTGCTTCAATCGTAATTTTACTATATCTTCTCTAATTAATTATTATATCCCTAATTACATATTATAAATCATTTGCATATTAAAAAATTAATAATATTTAATTAGAAAAAAGTAAAATAAACATGCATGTCTGTTTCAATCGTAATTTTACTATATCATTGCTAATTAATTATTATACATTTTTATAGTAATTTTGCTATGTCGCTTCTAATTAGTTATTACAAGTCACTTAAGACATGTATGCTTCATTGCTTTCATCGTGATTTTATTATATCACCCCTAATTAATTATTATGATCATCTAAGTATTGAAAAATTGATAATATTTCATAAAAAATAAAAATAAAAGAGACATAAAATGATATGTCAACATAAAAAATTTGATTGACTATTGAAATTATATTAGTGCATATAAATTGGGATGGGACAGAGCAAGACATAAAATAACGTATATTATTTGAAAATAAAATAAAAAATATTATAAATCACAATAATTAAGAAATTAATATAAAAGTATATATGTAAAACAAATTTGAATTGACTGTCGAAATTTTATTTGTACCACATAAATTGAGACAGAAAGAATATTCATATATTATTAAAAAATAATATAAAAGACATTGTAAATCACTTAATTAACAACTTTAGAAATTTAAAAAGTATAAAATATTTGACTAACTCTCAAAATTATACCAGCATTATTTAAATTAAAACAGGAGAGAAAAAATTATAAATCATAATAGTTAAAAACATAAATTATTTTAATAATTTAAATTAAGATTAAAAAAATATATATTAGGCCCCTGCCGGCGATATCTAGTACATAATACATGTGGTGGTAGAGAATATCAACACAATAATATACCAATTAATTGGTTGATGTGACCAAAATACTTTTTTATTAGCTTAATTTTTTTGCATGGTTGATGTATAAATTTTTGTGTAGTATCTGATTAAATTAATCTACATTAACCTGTAACTTGTAGATTAAATATGTTTTGATATATCAAGTACATTTTGATAATTAAATATCTTTATACGATTAATGCATTATATAACTTATAAATACATCATTATGGGTATTGAAAATATATGCATTTTTATATTAATATGACGAATAGAGTTTATTAGAAGAGAGAATTCTCTACATCTTTTTTAAAAGAAAACTTTTAAGCATTAAGAATAAGAAAAATTTATTTATTTTATGAGAATTTTCGATGATCGATCACACAAGTTAATATTTCAAGTCCTCAAATTTGTAAGTCTTCTAACTAGTATTCTTTGATTAAATAATATTCTTTAATTTGTGAATCTGAGGATCTAAAATCTCCACGTAAATTTTCTCAGAAGTCAAAGAGTCTTTTCACATCAATATTTTCTGGAGGGGCAATGAACTAGGGATTACCAACACATTTTTTTATGCTATGGAGACATGAAATACTGAATGAATGGAGGTTAAATTTGTAGGCAACTGTAACTCATATACGACTTTTTCCAAAGAAAATAGAAAGCACTGTCCGATGTACTAAACCTTTCACTATGTGCTGGGTTTAGAAAAGAGTTTCACCACAAGGAAGTATTGTAAACAATCTTACCTTACATTTCTATCGCATAGTGGTGGAGTCAGAATTTTCATTGAGGGAGTTAAGAAGTAAATATACGAAGGGGTTCAACGTCTATTATACGTGCATAAAAAGTATTTTTAATTATATAAAAATAATATAAAAATAGTATAATTTTTCATCAAAGGACCCCTGAAGCAAAGGTGGCTCTGCCACTGTTGTCAAAGACTTTTTCAAAGATGTGAACTCATAACCTCCTAATCACATGATAAAAATCGAGATCAATAATCAATATGCAAATAGGACAAAGAATGAGGGTTTTTTTAGAAAATAAGTGGGCCTTGATTGGAACTACTTGCACCGACCCTAAAAAAAAGGCTGCTATAGATCCAAAGATTGTACTACTTAAAAGTTGAATAAAGGTTTACTTAATTGAAAATTGAAACAATTAGTAGACTTTAGGACAATATGGTTCAAGTTAAGAAAAGAATATTAAAAGTTATAATAATTAATAAAAAGAACATGAAGCAAGAGCTTGGTTTGAAAAGTAAAAATAGTATATATAAAAGTCAAATTAGGGTTCATGTATTGAAGCAATGCGTTGTGCTATAACTCGGTAAGCTTTTCTATTTTTATCATGCTTCGCTTGGAAATAAATTAACGAAACGACTGGATATGTATTAAAAAGGTTAATAAATGCGCTAAAAAGGGAGGATAGTGTCATTTCTTTTCTTATAAGAGAGACACGCCTGCTTTTAGCTTGTAGTTTATCCTTGGACTAGGGGTCTTCTAATTTCGTTGTGCTTTTATACATATGGGAGTGCTTTTTCTTATCAATTCACCTTCGTTAAAAAATTAACATCTTTCTCATGGGGGAAACAGAACAACAAATATATTTGATAAATCAATGAATATTTCTTTTACATAAGTTTCAAAATTTTCCAAACAAATTTCTTAATATTTCTTTTACATAATATTTCTTAATTTTATGTACTTCACTCATTTGAGTTGTAGCCCTTTTTTATAGTACAACGAAAATAATTATATCGCAAGTGAAATAAGTTGGAGTCGCTTATATGATTCTCCTAGACCAATTAGACTAATATTTACTTTATATTATGGAGGCAAACTAATAAAGGAAGTAATTTTATCAAAGAAAGAATTTTTCAATTGCATTAACTTTATGTGCTTCAATAAAGACTCCCAATCTTTACTTTTCTATGTAAAACAAGTGGTCTAACTTTAATTTCCTTTTCCATCCTTATAGGGCTTTAATGCTTTTGTAATGTAGCTAGTAAGTACATAACCTCTTTATACATCTAGTATTCAACTATTGGCTTTTTTGTTTTTGTTTTTTTATTCGGTGTTCAGTATTCGTATTGGATCTTCATTAATCTCGAATTTGTATCATTGTAGGGCCCAATTCTAAAGGCGACGCTACAAACTAGAACTTTTCATTTTGAAGGGCTCAAACTTGAGATCTTCAATTAAGAGTGAGACAATCCCAGCCATCTCATCACAATCTATATCGGTAACTACTAAGCTATCAATATGGGTTGTGGTGTAGTGGTGAGACTACTCCACTCTTAATCAGAAGTCTCGAGTTCGAGAAAATCCTGTTGGAAGCGCCACCCCATAATAGGCCCTGCAGTGCGCGATTTGGATTAGTCGGGGTTCCAATGCAAATACCGGACATGCAGCGGATGGAGAAAAAAAACTATTAACTCTTTGATGACACACACCCTATGGGTCCAAAAAAGTAAACTTTGATGGCTTAACATCTTTTCTCTCCTTTTATTTTCTCACTTCAAAATAGACTTGAGTTTGGTAATAGAAAATGGAAAGATGAATGAGAAAGTGAATGAAAGTTACTTTCTTTTGTTTGGTATAATAAGAATTGATAAAGAAAGTGGGCATGATGAAAACATGTCATTTTCTTCCCTTTTTTTTCACTTTCATTTTTTTTTTTGTCCAAATAATGTTAAATGGTTTTGTTTTGTTTTTCTGTTGGAATTATGACCTAACTAGTCTTTAACATGTCCTATTCAAGAATAAACTAAGGTATATATTTA
This sequence comes from Capsicum annuum, assembly GCF_002878395.1. Lineage (NCBI taxonomy): Eukaryota > Viridiplantae > Streptophyta > Magnoliopsida > Solanales > Solanaceae > Capsicum > Capsicum annuum. The sequence goes on along the minus strand of NC_061111.1, from coordinate 243,318,953 downwards.
GAAGATAGAAAAGATATTCAAATTCTTGATGCTTCACCATATATTATAGATGAAGGAGTTGTTTGGTTAGAGGAATAAGGGATTCGATCTCGTTATAAAACTCTAAATGAATAGGACGTTTGAGATTTAAAAGTGAGTGGGCTTACTTTTCGAATTAAATAACATATATGGTGAATCATAATAAGTCATGTTGATTTCTTAAAAAACATTCAATCGCACAACATTAAAGGTAGCGAGGCGCGAAGGTTGCTTTTCTAACTACTTTAGCAACCAAAATTGATATATTTATTGAACCTATTGAGACCAACTGGGCTCGAACCCATAACTTCCGCCTTTGACAGGCGGTGCTCTGACCAATATCAAACTCAACAATGACAATCACTAACCTAACAACTAGAATGAAAGCAGAATGGCATCAAGAAACTGCTAATACTAGAGTAGAGGGATAGAAACGATTGCAAGACTCTCACTTCCAAGACTGGACAGTTACCTTCAAAAAATAGGAAGAGAGGAAAAGGTCGCGCGCGGTTATTTTGAAAAGAGACTAGATTTAGAATGCCAAGTCTCAAAAGGTATTTTTGAGTTAAAAAAAAATAGATTGAGGGTAATTTTTAGATCAATCAATAGTGGATGGTATTTGTGAGCCAACTTCATTTTTCAAATCATGTTAAAAGTAATTTTGGCCCTTTTCCGAATTCTAAATTAGTTATAGAGCGATTGTTATTCACATAAAAATTTGAAAAAATTACACAAACTAGCATATCTAAGACATTAATTACAATTAATAGCAATAGTTTCTCAAATTTACAATTAATAGCAAAAATAATAATATTTTACCTTTTTTATTGAGAAGCACATGACTTTAACCCATTATCCTCTTTTCACGCCATTTACCTTTACATTAACCTATTATCACGCCAATTTATCAATTTCAATTTCCCCCAAGGGTGTGACGACATTTTTGAAAAGTCCGAGCATCATAGCTTATAACACGATATTTGTGATTTTTGATAGATAATGAATTCTCGTGTTATAGAATTATGTGAAGAAATGTTGAAAGATGACGGATTTTGTTAAGTAGTTGTGGAGAATCTTTTTTTTTTTTTTCAATTTTCGCCTTTATCTCAATCTGTTGATAAACATTGTGCTCCATAATATTTGCATCTCATCTTTTCATATAATTTATATTTTTTTATTTTTCTCGTATTGCTATCTTCTTTTTTTATTTTTTTATTTTGGTGTTTTGTGATTTTTTTAGTGTTTTTCCAGTCAAAAGATGCCGTTTTCAGCGATGAGTGGGCTGGTGGTTTCAATTGGACTCGTTGAATTTGACGTTTTTCGATGAATTTTTAACGGAGGGAGGATCTATCCGGCGGATTTCACTGTGACAGTGACCGATAACGGCAGTAATGACGTTTTACCGGCGAGTATTAGCCTGGACCATTCATGTATTCATAAAATAACTATGGATATGATGTAATATTAGTATAATATGTATTCTGTAAATACAAATTGTCATTGTTTTGAAATGTAAAGTATATACATGCCACAATTTAGATATGTTTTTATGAATACATATTGCTAAGATTTGTATTTATGTTAAGTTGTATTTATTATTCATTAGATTTTGACTATGATATGTATTTCTTTCTTCTTGATAAGCATGATTTTTGTACCAGTTATGTATAAATAAAATACATATGTATTTGATTTGCTTGAAGTATATAAAATGTATTTGTTTTCTGTTAGATATGTTTTTTTTGTTATTGCTAATATTTGTATTTATTGCTCACTTGTATTTGTTATTCCTGAGATGATGACAATGTTTGTATTTTGATGTTTGATAATTTAAATATGGAACAGTGAGGTATTCACAAAATATATATGATAGTTTTATGATATATTGTATAATGAAACTGTAAGATGTATTTCATAAATACATATGTCACTGTTTTTATATATAATTATATTTTTATGGTGTATAGGTGTTGCGTGATCAGATATACATGACAAAGGTATTGCCCAAATTTTCTCCACATATAGGATGTCATACGGTCAACGACATTGAAGATCGTATTAAGTATATGTTAATGAAAAATTAGTACAAGATGTTTTGTAATAATAACATTTTTGTTGTCTACATGAAGAAGAAGAGTTGTGTGGTCCAAGTGCAATTAGGGAGAATTTGTTGTATTTGACAACAGTTAACTTTAGGTGGACTAATATTTAGTTGAATATTTCTTAGATTTCATATGTTACTTTAATGTTGAAAGTCGATATTTTAATGTTTATTTGATATGATATTTAGATTTTTGATGTTTAAACTATAAAATGAATTTTTTCGTGGTTAGTTTATGTTACTGTTATGCATATGTCTTTATGAATATGTGGTTTCTAGTTTTGAATATATTTTTGAGTAATTAATATGTATATTCTAGTTACTATATGTATTTTTCATATATGTATTTGTATTTTCAATTTTATGCATATGTATTTTGAGTAATGCATGTGTTTTTTCCAGATATGCATATGTATATATTATTAACGTATATATATTTATGCATAATGCATATGTATATATGAATATTGCATATGATTTTTACAAGTCTTAATATATATTTTCTGCTATGGATATACATATATACATTTGTCTAACTATGTATTTTTCGGCTATGCATATGTATATATATTTGTCCAGTTTAATACATATGTTTTTTACCAGATATACATATGTATTTAAGCAGATATGCATATGTATTTATGAGTTATGCACAGATTTTTTCAATTATGCTTATATATCTTTGAATAATACATATTTATGTATGATTAATGCATATATTTTTTTTAAAAAAACATATGTGTTTAAAGTTTTGATTACGTAATTGATATGTCTTTATATGTGTTTTTTTTATTTTTTATTTATTTATTACATAAAGGTATGTTAACTTATTCTTAGTTTTTATAGATGGGCATAGGTACTTAATAGATTCTCATTTGTATTTTTTCAGATTAAAAATTTGGTAAGTGTGGCTTCCAGTTTCTTAGGTATAAATCAATGATGTTATATGTCTTGTATAATATATTCATAATGAATTAAGTTAAGCAAGTTCAGTAAAAAAATTGTAACAATTTAACTATAACAAGTTCAATAACATCAAACATTTTTATCAAAATTTAGAATCATATAATTATTAGTGAAAAAATGAAGCAATTATTTTTTGACATAATGCTACATCATGAACAGATCAACATTTAAACCATAACTACAATATTTAAACTATAACAATATTATTGTACATTTCCCCATAGACGCCACATACATGCATAATGTGGTACATCATTGTACACACCACCACCAACTTTTATGATGCTTGTATTACGATCAGAAACTACACACATGTGTTTTCTTTCACCGAATGTTTTCTTCAGATTCTCAAAGAACCAAGTCCAAAATGCATCATTTTCAGAATCAAGTACATCATATGCCAAAGGAAATATATCTCCTTCATATTGAAAAAATACATATAAGAATACATGATTTTTACATATAAAATACTGCATATGTATATTATAAATACATACAGCTGAAAACATTGGAAACTGTCAGTGAACACATAAACATACTGCATATGTATATTATAAATACATATAGCTGGAAACATATGTAATCATCGTAATGTTGTTTATATGTCCATCTACAAGAGTGTTTAACAAGAGCATGTATGCTTCCCACTGTCAATCTCCAGAACACAAAAAAACAGTAAAAATAAAATTAAATATCAAATACGTACTATATACAACAACTAATTCGTATATATAAAATTGTAAAACGAATTCCAATGAAAAGAAATCTTTTATTCAAATACTAGTTATCATCGACTAAAATTCAAATTTAACGTATAACAATTGTATCTCAATTTTCACATTACGTAACAACACAGATAACTTTGAATTTAAAAAAAAGAATTTCGTTGAAACCATTTTTTTTGATAAACGGATAAAATTCATATACGATCTCAGATTTTTGAATTTCGCGACTGTTACGCGATTTTGTTACAAGTTGTTCAGTAATTTTTGCAATTTTATTTTATGAAAATCACAAATAGAATCAAGTTTGTTTAAATCTCAAATACGTACTATATACAACAACTAATTCGTATATACAAAAATGCAATTCAAATAGAGAAAAAAAATTTAGTCGAACACTAGTTATCCTAAACTAAAATTCAAATTTAACATATAAAAATTGCATCTCAACTTTCAAATAACAGAACAACAAGTACAAATTTGAAATTGAAAAAAAAAATTCACTTAAACCATTTTTTACGAGAACTGATAAAATTCGTATATGATCTCAAATTTTTTAATCCCGCGACTGTTACACAAATTTGTTACAAGTTTTTCAATAATTTCGCACTTTAATTTTATGAAAATCACAAATAGAATAGAGTTAGTTGATCAATACCCGTAATTGAACCATTGTATTTTCAACATTTTCTTCAAAAATTTAGTCGATCAGCAAAAAAAATAACATGAAGGAAAACATTTTTGAATTTGAATCTATATTTTGAATTTGATTTGAGTTGATGCATATGGAAAAAGTTTTTAAATTTCAATTAGAAGTTGTAATTTAACAGTTGTGGTAAAAAAAAAAAGAGTTGTATAAGGTAAAGAAATCTGTAAAATTAAATGTGTCATAAATTAAAGAACAAATTTTTCCCTTATTTTACTCAAACATATTAGCATTAAATTAGGAAGGAAATCTTTGATTGTATATGTATTCAAATAGCAATAGTTTACTGAAATACAAAATACATATTGCTATTTTTTTGTAATTTTAAAACTATTGCTATAAAAGTTACAATTAAGGCTCTATAATTGCTATTTCTGAAATTTTCCCTAAAAATTTTGTGAGGTTATACTAAGAATGTTATTGTTGCTATTGTAATCTACAAATTATCAATGTTGGATGATTGTATAGTATAATACTGAAAATCAGATACTATTCTATTTTCTAATAAAGATACTTATAACTTGTGCTAGAATTTTACTATCTAATAAGAGGCAAAAGGCAAGAAAAGCAGGTAGCTATCCATTAATATGTCTGCTTCTCCTATCTGCTTCGTTAGTATAGACACGTAATTTTGTCCCTTTAAAAGATTAATTTTCACCTTTTTACCCTATCCTATTGTGTACCCTCAACTATGTAATTATTCCTCCATAAAATGACAAAAATAACAACCCCTAACAATTTTTATCTTATTTTAATTTATCCTAACAAACTTTATCCTAATCACCTACCCCTAACAACCTTTCTCTCCATACCCCTATACCCCATGCCTTATACGTTTTACCCATTTCAACAATAACAAAAAAATGATTCAGAAAAAAGACAAAAATAGAGGAGGAAAAACACGCACCTTACTAGAGAAAAACACTCTTCACTCACAAAATTCATAAGCACACATATTATTCTTCTCCACTGATCTTCTCCACAAAAACCGCAACACTCACACACACACGATCAAGATACATACACATATACCCACACACAGAGAATGACACCATCATCGAAAAAGAATAAGAGTGAGAGATTCGAGATTGAGAGTGAGTAGATTGGAAAAGGAAAACGCAACCACGCACTCAGATCTCACTGGAAACACAGTTTCTCATATTTGGTGCGCGATTCCGACGACGTTCGGCTGAATTAAGCTCCTTCTGGTGAGTTTTTGGCCGGATTCGGTTATTTGCAAGTAGGATTCAAGCGTCGCAGCTCACCAGAGCTCAGACGATACTATCCTCTTAGTTTTTTTTGGTTGGATTTAAAGAACTTCGGGCAGCTGATCTTCGTGATCCAATTTTTGATAATCGTGCTTTTTTGGGATTTTTTAAATTCGGGCTAGAGTCATTAGTTTTAGAGGTTGCATTCTTGGTTTGAAATTTGTTCGGTTGGTGATGTTGGGCTACTGATTTGGTTTGCTCGTCGTTAGGGTTCCTTGTTCGAAGATTTCGGTCTCGAATTTCTTTATTATCAATGAAAACAAGTTCTATTGAGGTCCATTTCCTTAACCCATTTTCTTTTTCTTATCTTTGATTTGTTGAATTGATTGGGATTATGTGTAGTATGATTGTGATTGTTGAACTTTGTTGATGTTATGTTGTTATGTTTATGTGCTTGACAATGTGATTTTGGTGATATATGGAACGAATTGAAATAATCTTGATAGTGTGATTGATAAAAAGGAAGTTGGGATGAGAATTGAAAATTGACGAAAAGGGTAGGTTCGAACTAATTTTGATTTATTATTGATATGAAACGTGATAGAATTATGTCTTTAGTCGATAATAGATAGGCAAACGGTAGGTTCCGGTAGGAAAATTTAGGCATGATGGATTGATGGCATGTTTGAGATATGTGTTAGAATGATTTTGTTTTATTGCATTTAATTCGCATTTAATTCAATTGTACTCATTTGGCCGGGGAATGCCCCGAGGTACTTGTATCTATTCACCGGGGAATGCCCCGACGTATGATGTACGCAAAAGAGGTTCGTGATGAAGGCCCGAGGCATCGGGTAAAGCATTGGAGCATAGTTTAGGATTAGTCTAAATAGGATTTCTATTTTTGTATTTTTGTATTTTTGGACTGTATAATTCGGACTGGACATTACTTTGGTTTTTTGAATTTTGTTTGATTTGTTTGTTTGCTTGTCTTGTGTGTTTATGTGGTTTATACATTTTATAATGTCAAATTAGCCAATACGCTCCACCAAACGACCGTGGTCGAACCACGAAATCGAGGGGTGCCTAAAACCTTCCACTCGGTCAACAGAATTCCTTAGCCGGAATCTCTGCTCGCAAACTAGTTTTAAAGAGTTGAATCATTTTCAAAAAAGGATTTCTAGTGGTGACTTGGTACACCGAATAATGCCAAGTGGCGACTCTGAGTTTAAATATGAATAATCCATTACGAAACAAAACCTTCATTTTGTCACTTTAATAATAAAAACCCTTTCAAACTTGAAATTAAAATCATTTTTGGAGTTAAAAAAAGGGTGTGACGGCTCTGGCGACTCTGCTGGGGATTTTTTAGAATTCGATCTTATTTTGGAGTTTTATCGGCTTAGTTTGGCACTATAGGTGTATAGACATTTTATTTGTGTTGTTTTGTGTTATTGTTTATCATTGTTGAGTGCCTACGTGCTCTTTGTTTATAGTTTTTACTTTATGTGTTACCACTTTATATCTGGCATTATATGCATAACCCGAGTTTTTTTTTCTGCAACAAGTCCATAGTACACGTGTGTACACGACCTATAGTTGAGTCACCTTTATTTTAGGAGGGGGAGCCGTTGGGTTGTATGGAGTAGGCTGACAGCTAAAGCAGTCCACTATCGACCATACGCTCCCCCGAACAGCCTTGTTAGTGGACCCTCAGCGTAGGTCAACCTTTAGGTCATGCTTATCTACATCATATTGAGACCTAGCGGGACCCATGTGACCCTTTGTAGGAGACTCACCTCTAAAGCATCCCTACGTGCTAAATGTTGCATCTTTGAGGGTAACGTGGTCATTTGACAGACTGATTTAGGGAAAACATGTGTTAGAGGTAAAGTGCGTAGGCAAGAAAGGTTGAAAAAAAATAGAAAAAAGTGAGTCGAAAAAAAAAAAGAGTGTTTCGTAAGTTTTTACAGTTCTTTATGACTTCTGATTTTTTCTTTTTCACAATTCAAATATTCAAGAAGATTTTTTTTCAATTCAAATATTCAAGAAGATTTTTTTTACCTTTTGCATTTATTTTCTCAAAATAACAAAAATTCAAAAAGATTTTGTTTACCTTTTGTAATCATTTGTCAAGAATAAAAACATCAAAAAGATTTTTCTTTTGTGTTTTTAGTAAGCATTCATAATTCAAAAACTTCAAAAGGATTTTTTTTACAACAGGAGATTTTTATAAAAGAAAATGCCAAAAAGATGGTAGAAGTTTTGTACGTTTATTATAACGAAAATACCAAAAAGATTTTTCTTTCATAGTTATTTCATCATTGTAGTAGTGTCTCAAGTCAGGGTTTAGTCGGTTATTTAATCCTTAAATGCTCAATCTGGATAAGCTATGCACCCCTGATTCTCCTCTTTCGGGAGTGAGATACGTAGGCAACCTATTGTTGGTTCGGGGATCTTAGTTGAAAAATCTAAAAAGATTTTCTTCACTCTTTATCTAGAGTATGTGTTTTATATACATCTTTAAAAGAAAACTGCAAAAAGATTTTTCTTTAATAGGTTCAAGTTTCATTTTCATATGAAATTCAAAATTGAAAACCCACAAAAAAGATTTTTCTTTGGTAATCATAGATTTCATTTTGTATAGGGATGTTAAAGCTGAAAAATTCAAAAAGATTTTCGTCAATTCTTTTGACAAATTGTTATTTTCTTTTCTTCTTAAAGTTTCAAGGAATAGAAAAAGAGTTTAATTGGCCATTTTGGCAAGACTTCACGAACTACGCACACCTGATTCTCCTCTCTCGAGAGTGAGATACGTAGGCGCCCTTCTTGGGTTTGGTGATCTTTTAAAAAAAAAGAAAAAAAAAAAGATTTTGAAAAAGTGTTGAACTCTAACACATTTGTTATTTTTTATTGAGTCAGTTTAAGGTGGTTGGCTTGTAGCATTCTCGCTGGTCCTTCACATCACACTAAATCCAAAGGGTTAGTTGTGTCCAACAAAGATATAGAGAGTGACATCATGGATCAAACAAAGAATCAGGAAAATGAGAGTTTGAAGCAAGAGATTAGGAGGCTAATACAACAAATGACATAAATGCATCGAGCTTGGGCCAGTGGGTTGCCTCCTCTTCCATTTTCCTTTATTGATCCTACAAATACCTCGATTTTCCACCAAAATCTCAAAGCCAGTTTCCTATTGCTGTTGATACACTGCAACATGACTCAGAATTCATTCCAAGCTAAAATCATCTCAATACTTCCACCACTTTTCCTCTAGCTCCTCAGCATAAGCCTGCTACATTCACAACACCACATGTCGTCTGTGATCTTGTTGCTCAATCCTCTACTGGGACTTCCACACTGGCTCGCCCAACGATTGTGCGTCCCCATGCTGCTAGTAAACATATATTTAATACTCTTGGTGATCATTGTTATACTCCTGAGCCTGCTTTTAAGTTAACTGAACGACCAAAATTTCTTCACAAGAAGTCCAGTGTGCCAGAAGAGTCGGAGAAAATGGTTGGAAAAATGAAGAGTGATGAAAATGCTATGAAAAAATCTCTAGGACTTGCGGGTAAAGAAGATGTTTCATACAAAGACTGGGGCAGGCCTTCAAGTGCTAACTTTCCTCCAATCTTTGAGATGTCGAAATTTAAGGAGCAAAATAAGCATGAGGAATCCTTGAAACATTTAGGACAATATTGCAATCAATTAAGGAAAACTGGAGGGAAGAAGAATGAGAAAAATGATACTGCTATTGTAGTTGGAGAACGGGCACATCTAAGAAGACGACGTCGTCGTTGCCGTCAATCTCAAGCCCAAGTTCATACCTAAGCTCTCTATAATCACTCCCAAAATCCATTATACTCTGTTTCCCCACCTTCATATCTAGTATATTACACACAACCATATGTTCAACACCCTGCTTACCCACAATGGCACGCACCAACTCCTCAAAGTCATTCTCCAATTCCACAAATATACCAAAGCCCTTCTAGGCCCGATGTTCAATCCAAGTTAAACAATGAAATGAGGCAGAAATTGAGGGATGGTTTTACACCAATTAGAGAGCCGTATGCCAGTTTATTTCAGAGATTGGTATAGCGAAAATATGATCACTCCTCTCCTTGGGTATACTCCCGACCTACATCAAGAAGTTTTGATCTTGACGTACGATGTGCATATTATTCCGATGTTTAGGGTCACAGTATTGAAGATTGTCGTTCTTTGAACAGAGAAATTGAAAAGATAATTCAAGACAAATTGATTATGGTGCAGAACATTGACAGTGAGGAAAACTCTAGTCATGCTGATATGTAAAACAGTGGCTAAGATGTCAGGCTGAGCAATTGAGAAGTCACCCCTCTCCCTACTAGGAAGAGGTCTGGTAGTTTATTTTGTTTTATTTTCTGTTATCTGAATTATTTCAGAGTTTAAATGTAAATAATCCTTTTCGAAACAAAATCTTCATTTTGTCACTTTAATAATAAAAACCCTTTCAAACTTGAAATTAAAATTATTTTTGGAGTTAAAAAAAGGGTGTGACATTAGCTGTTTGTTCCGTAATTTTACTATGTCATCTTTAATCATTACTATCTAATAAGAGGCAAAAGGCAAAAGAAGCAGGCAGCTATTCGTCAACATGTCTGCTTCTCCTGCCTGCTTCATTAGCTGTTTGCTCTGTAATTTTACTATGTCATCTCTAATCAATTATTATAAGTCATTAATATTTTAAAAAATTAATAATATTTAATTAAAAAAGTAAAATAGACAATTATGACATGTTTGCTTCAACTGTTTCAATCATAACTTTATTAAATATCACTCCTAATTAATTATTATGTCATCTAAATATTAAAAAAAATATTTAATTAAAAAGGATAAAATAGATATAAAATGATAAGTTAACTCTTGATATTTTAAATTAACTTAACGTTTTATATGAGATCCACTTAAAAAAATTTCACAAGTATTTTTTAGGTATAAATAACATAAATACCAACCCTTTTGAAAGTAATTACACTCTCTCCCACTTTTAAAATTACATTACTCTCTCTCCCTATTAATATACATAACATAGCCGACATATATATATAGCATTCTATGTATATGTTGGAATTTTTGTAATATGTTTAGGGAGTTGAGATTTTTTGTAATATTGAAAACATAAGTTGTGTATTTGTGTAATTTTTAGTATTTTATTTTTTATTGTTATTTTGCTATATCACTTCTAATTAGTTGTTGTGAGTCATTAAGACTAGAGTTGTTCAAAACCGAACCGTAACCGTTAACCCAACCGCAAAATTTGTTTATTGGCTAATTGGTAATGGGTTATCAGATTAATGGTGGAGAACGGATTAAAATTTTATAATTAATGGCTTATTGATGCAGAGATGGATTACTTAATTTTATTATTGGATAAACCGTTAACCCATTAAGAATTATTATAATTATATTTTTACCCTTAGATATATAAGTATCTTTTGTCAATCCAACATATAAAACTTCATTTATTATTCTATTCACTTCTTAGTTTAGAAAATAGCATGCCACTTCTTGTGACATCTAAGCATAAAGTGCAGTCAGACTCCCTAAAATGTAAAGAAAATCTGAAATTAATTCTTAAACTAAAACATAAATTATTCTTGAAAACACAAAGGACCGCAATAAAAATGAAACAACCCAAATGTGTCCTTTACAAAATTTGATATAAAACATAAAAATTCAAATAATATTAAAGTTTTAATTTTTTTTCTGTCAATCCAGCTAGTGCCCTGTAGATAGGGGCGAAGTTGGAAGGGATGGGGGTTTGGGAGGATAGCGGTGACATGGATAGTATGTGGGATAGGGCTGTGGGATGCATCAAAGAATCTGCTAAAGAAGTGTTGGGTGTCTCGAGGGGTTGGTCGGGCCGTTATCGAGGGGATTGGTGGTGGAATGAAGATGTTAAGAAGAAGGTGGAGACAAAGAAGACGGCTTATGTTAAGTTGGTGGAGAGTAGGGATGAAGAGGAGAAACGGGTTAGTATGGAGGAGTATAAGTTAGCTAAGAAAGAGGCTAAGTTAGCAGTTACAGCTGCTAAGACAACAACTTTTGAGAGTTTGTATACGGGGTTAGAGGAGAAAGGCGGGGAAAAGAGGTTGTTTAGGCTTACCAAGGCTAGGAAGCGGAAGGGTCGGGATCTGGATCAAGTAAAGTGCATAAAGGGGGAAGATGGCAAAGTATTGGTGGAGAACGCCCTCATTAAGAAAAAATGGCAGTCGTATTTTCATAAGCTCTTGAATGACGAGGGGGACAGAGGTGTTGTGCAAGGGGAGTTAGAGCATACCGAGGAGTGTCGCGATTTCGGCTATTGACGGCGTTTTAAAGTAGAGGAGGTCAGCGAGGCTATTCGCAAGATGCGAAGGGGCAGGGCGACGGGGCTCGACGAGATTCTGGTGGATTTTTGGAAGTTTTCTAGCGTGGCTGGGTTAAGGTGGCTGACCAACCTGTTTAACAATATTTTCAAGTCCGTGAAGATGCCTGAGGCGTAGAGATGGAGCACGATGATTCCTCTATATAAGAACAAGGGTGACATTCAGAGTTGCAAGAACTACCGGGGTATTAAATTGTTGAGTTACACGATGAATATTTGGGAGAGGGTGGTGGAGCGAAGGTTGAGAAATATTGTGTCTATTTCGAAGAATCAATTTGGATTTATGCCTGGTCGCTCGACAACTGAGGCAATTCACCTTGTGCGGAGACTGGTAGAGCAGTATAGAGAGAGGAAGAGAGATCTTCACATGGTGTTTATTGACTTGGAAAAGGCGTATGACAAGGTCACTAGGGAGGTTCTTTGGAGATACTTGGAGGCGAGGAGGGTTCTTGTGGCGTACATTAGAGCGATTAGGGATATGTATGAGGGGGCGAAGACTCGAGTAAGGACAGTGGGAGGAGATTCTGAGCACTTTCCGATCTTGACAGGGTTGCATCTGGGATCAGCTCTTAGTCCGTTCTTATTTCCTATGGTGATGGATGTGCTGACGCGGAGTTTACAAGGCGAGGTGACTTGGTGTATGCTTTTTGAGGATGATGTAGTTTTGATTGATGAGTCGCGGCAAGGTGTTAATGATAAGCTGGAGGTTTGGATACAAACTCTGGAGTTTAAAGGTTTAAGTAGGACCAAGACGGAGTATTTGGAGTACAAGTTTAGTGACTCGAGGCAAGAAGAGGAGGTGGTGGTGAAGTTGGACTCTCAGACAGTTTGCAAGAGGGATAATTTTAAGTATCTTGGGTCAACGACCTAGAAAAATGGAGAGATAGATGAGGATGTCTTGCACCGTATTGGGGCAGGTTGGATGAAATGTAGGGTCGCTTCGGGGATTTTATGCGATAAGAAGGTGCCTCCCAAGCTTAAAGGAAAATTCTATAGAGTTGCAGTCCCGCCGGCTATGTTTTACGGAGCGGAGTGTTGGCCAGTTAAGACTTTCCATATCCAAAAGTTGAAGGTGTCGGAAATGAGTATGTTGCATTGGATGTGTGGTCTTACAAGGGCTGACAGGGTTAGGAATGAGATTATTCGAGAGAAAGTGGGAGTGGTATCGGTGGAGAAAAGAATGTGGGAAGTAAGGTTGAGATGGTTTGGTCATGTGATGAGGAAGGGCACGGATGCCCCAGTTCATAGGTGTGAGAGACTAGCGTTAGATGGTTTCAAGCGGGGTAGGGGTAGACCGAAGAAATACTGGAGAGAAGTGATTAGACAAGACATGGAGTAGTTACGTCTCACTGAGGACATGACCCTGGATAAGAAGGTTTGGATTGAAAACACTAGGATAGAGGGATAAGGTGGGTGGATGAATCGTAGTCTGTAGTTAGGAGGGTTTTGGTGTCTTTTGTTTGGTATCGTACATTACTTTTGTGGATGTTGTATCTATGTTAGTTTTATCATGTTTCATGCTTTGAATATTTTTGTGTATTGTCCTGTGTCTTGAGCCGGGGGTCTATCGGAAACAGCCTCTCTACTTCTTAGAGGTAGTGGTATGGACTGCGTACATTCTACCCTCCCCAGACCCTACTAGGTGGGAATATACCGGGTTTGTTGTTGTTGTTGTTGTAATTCAGTAATTAAAAATGTTTTTACATACATTTTAGGTCTAGAAAGAAAAACTTATTTGATTTGATGTTTTGACCTATTAAATAACTACACGAACAAAACCCAAGAAGCCTAAAAGATTGATAAATAAATCAATCATAGTGTACAAACAACTTAGTCGGTGAAGTAACGGATGAACTATCAATAATCACTCGATATTTTATTCTTTCTTAAATTTATCCGTTACACCATCCGATAACCGTCCGTTCATTGCTAATCCGATACCGAACCAACCGTCATCTTATTGGGTGGCTAGCGGATTAGTATATTTAAAAATCGATAACCAATAAGCCGAACCGCTAAGCATAATTATCCAATCGATCCAACCGATAAACATCCCTAATTAAGACATATCTGTTTCGCTGCTTCAATCGTGACTTTACTATATCACTCATAATTACGTAATTATTATGGTAATCTAAACATTATGTCACTTAAATTGGAATTGAAGAAAAGAATTATAAATTACAATAATTTAAAACTTAAAATTATTTTTAAAATATCATTGACTATCAATGCCACAAAAGTTCGGACAAGGAGAGTAATATATATTATTTAAAAATTACATAAAGAGTATTATAAATTACAATAGTTAACAACTTAAAATATTTTAAAAATAATCTGTTATATATTTCAAAAAAAATACATAAAAAATACTATAAATCACAATAATTAACAACTTAAAAAATTAAAAGATATAAAATTTTGATTGACTCTTGAAATTATATCAATGTCACTTAAATTAAAATGAAGAAACGTATTATTTGAAAATTACATAAAAAATATTATAGGCAACTTAAAATACCTAAAAACATATTAAAAGTATGATTGATTATCTAAATTCACTTTGTATCACATAAATTTAGATAAAAAAACAACATATGCGGAGTCCGTGTTATCTGAAAAACAGTAAAATAGGCCCATTGAATTTTATATTTCACACTCTTTACTAATTTATACATTTGTAGAGTTTAATTTTGATCGTGAATTAAATTTTTGAAATAAAATTATATATTTGAATAATAAATCACAATAATTGATAACTTAGAATATTTAAAGACTATGCAAAAATTGCTCTGAAAATAAATTTATTTCAATTTCAAAATTCAAAAGATGTCACATTAATTGATATGGTTATTTATAATATTTATTTAGGATAGATGTTGGGTCTCGTGCAAAATCTATGTATATAAGTTGTGAAATTTCAATATAACATCCTGAATTATTATTATTAGAGATAAACATTTTGTAGCCCCCGAACTATGAGCAAAGTTGCTACGACACACTCCAACTTCACAGGAGTTCTATGTCAAAGGTGCCACATCAGCTAAAAAGGTTGACAAAAAGTACCGCATCAGCTAAAAAGAATGACAAAAATAGGCTAAAATTTAATTCAAGAGGGTAATAGAAACCCTGTAAAGTTGGAGTGTACCGTAACAAAATTTGGTCGTAATTCAAGAGGGTTCTAGATGTTTTACTCTTATTATTACTCACTAAATAACAATTCATAAAACATAACTTACTCAGTAAATAACAATTCATAAAACATAAGAAGATCCAGATTGATGTCACACGATCGCAACTCTGAACCACACTGGCATCGCAGGACCAACAGGACTTGTTCCAAAACCGCGATAGCCTCGACATTCCATCTAATAATACCAGAACGAGGGAGACACAATGTGGAGGCTATCGACAGAGCGCGAGCGCTCCCCTCTAATATTACTAGAAAATGAGAGTGGAAATAACATTCTCTTTTACATCAGTCAAATAAGTGGTTAAAAAGATTTTATAAATACAGCTATTGTACAATGCTTTTTGTATATATTTCCAGATACCACTACAGTAAACATGTGCTTCCTCCATCAAAATGAATTGACAGTTCTTCTCACAACAAAAACCTACAAATTGACTATAGGTTAAACCAACCATGCAGCAGAGGTATACACTGAAGATGCTGAACAAAGTTGTTTACTTTTCCTCTGGTTCTTTAGGTTGGTGAATTGCTTCTAAACACTCTTTAGCTCTATGAACCTTTGATTGAAGGTAAAAGCTTCCGTTTTTAGCGTTCCGCTCGAATAAATTGTCATATCTCTGCAGAAAGAAGTAAACTTGAAGTTAGACGTACATGAATACATGACATGACATGACATGGAGCCGTTACAGCTTACAGAGGACATGACCCTTGATAGGAAGGTGTGGAGGACGCAGATTAGGGTAGAGGGTTAGTGGGTAGGAGTGCGTCCTTACTAGTAGGGAGGAGTGCTTTGATTAGGGTAGAGGGTTAGTGGGTAGGAGTGCGTCCTTACTAGTAGGGAGGAGTGCTTTGGTTGTCGATATATGCATGTGTCATGTAGTTTATTATTCGTGGTGTTTTGGGAATGTTTGTGATTTCAGATAGATAGTTCATAGTATTACCGGGTATGTTGTTGTTGTTGTTGTTGTTGTTGACGTACACGAATAGTAGCATGGCAATACTAAATATCACTACATTAGACTAACCTGCACGATTTCTTCCCACGATGAATTCTCAGTGACACCGAGAATCTGCCTTGCCTCTGCTTCAGTCATGGTTTTACTAGCTCTTTTGATATTCTGTACTGCTTCTTGAGCAACCCCATTCTTCGAGGCATCTGCCATCATTGGTGAAGGAAGTGTAAGAATGTATTTATGTGTCTGGAGCAAATAATTGGACACTCAAGTAACATAAGTCAGAGCTCGAGCGAGCAGTAATGAGGTGAACAGTTGATAGACCCATTTTTTTAAACACTAATCTACAATTTCTTGGAATGAAAAGTTAGGGGTCAAGAAGTGCTTCGTAGCTGATTCATGGTATATTTAATTATCAATCAACCATTGCTTTCCTCAGGACTTGCACAACGTCGTATGTAAAAAAAAGAAAAAGAAAAACAAGAATGCTGCAATAGCTGCTGAAATGTCTATTCATACCAGACTCTCCAGATTAGTCACCTCTAACAATTTTGCAAGAGGCGAAAACGTGTAGGAAAGATACTTACTCGCCAGTGCCTGACGATATGCTTGAACAAAAGACCTTGCCAATATTGTAGTGCCCATGACAATTAAATTAGCAAGGATTCTTGCAGCCTGTAACAAGAACATGAACTGTTAGTGCAATACTCAAAAAAAGTCTTGTTTGCTTTCACACCTCTAAATATGTAGTAACCACTAGGTTCGGGATATCATACAGAAAAAGAATAGGAACTCATTCCCAAAACTGTGACCCTATTCAAGCTTATAACCCGAAAATAACCACTTGTAATCTAAGTTGCTCGGACTCTCCAAAAGTGGCCGCTCCCGTGTCGGATCCTTCAAAAATACGCTATTTTTGGAGGATCCAACACGCATCCATCGACATTTTTGAAGAGTCCGAGCAACAAAGCTTGCAATGGAGAATTTGTGTTGGAAGCAAAACATTCAATTCAAGCATGATTCTTCTAATTTGTTTTCTTCTTTTTTTTTTTTTTGGTGCGCGCTTTCATTTTCTCTGGCTTGAGAGGTACACTTAGTATTAATTTTCTTCTGCCTATAAATTAGGATAGGGTTGCCAAGTGAAGAGAGATTATCTCTAAATGGGAAAAAGAACTAACTCCTGGATAAACAACTGTACTGGAGTAGAACTTGAAGCTGAAGAATAGACCCAAGACTCAGTCGATTCTTTTTTCACCAACCTGATCTCCTAGGTTACGACACAAAAACCAAGAGATAATACTGAATACAACAATGTGAAAAGTTACTCACAGGAGAATTATGCAAGAAATGGAGTAGAGAAAAACAATACTACAACCATTCCCATCCAATACTTTTCACCAAAGTAATGCATATATCCAGTGCCGTGAAATTTATATTAATGTGAGTGTTTGGATTCTCAAATTTCTCTCCAGGCTGGATATATATTAAACATGTCTCCAGGTCTTCTTTACAAGGTCAATGCAACATTTTCACATTCTTTTCTTTTGCAAGCACATTTTGCATGTACAAAACATATGGAGATTCAACAAAGACTCATAAGGCTTCCAAGTTCACATATGTCGAGTGTAGAAATGAGAAATCATAGTTTAGTTCAGAAAAACAATTACTGGATATAAGAGCTATTGAAATGCATTTCAGAGTACATACAGAAGGCCAAGTTTTAATTTGGTTTCAGGTGGGGTCGGGCCTCAAAATTAATCTCAGAAAACGTGAGCTTGTTCCCATTGAATGAGGTGGACCTTTGTTGTTGAATATGATGAGAAGATTTACTAATCAAAGAAACTTGATGAAACCTGGCAAAACTAGATTTGTTACTGCTTTCTTAACTTTATAGAGATTGTTCAAGCAAAAGTCAAATTTGAGAAGCATGTTTATTTCAGAAGAATGGAATAAAAGTAAGTTTGCAAAAGAAGCTGCACGGATAATGCTTTCATTCCACTTTTGGAATAATGTAGCTTATTCTCTTAAAATATGTGGTTCCTTGGTTACAGTTCTTCATTTGGTAGATGATGAGGCAAAACAATTTATGAAGCAATGAGTAAGGCTATTAAAAACTTTTTCACTGAGGAGCATAAATATGCAAAGATTTATAAGATTATTGATAAAAGGTGGAGTGATCAACTCCACAGACCGTTGCATGCAGCTGGCAATATCTTGAGCCCATCACTCTATTATAATCGTGAGGATGATTTACTGAATAAGAATTTGATGACGGGATTTCATACTTGCATTGCAAAGATGGTTGTTGATGAGGATATGCAAGATAAAATAACCGATCAAATTAGTTCTTATCAAAATGCGGAGGGACTTTTTGGTATAGTAACCGCCATAAGACAAAGAGACGAGAAGTCACCAGGTGAATGACTCTTATGTAGTTATGTTTCCATTAAATTTTTCTTTATAATTGCTAATTTTGAATAATTACTTTAATAGTTGAATGGTTGAGGCTTTATGGTTCAGAAACTCCAGAGTTACAAAAGTTCGCCATCAAAATTTTAGGTCTAACTTCTAGCGCATCTGGGTGTGAAAGAAATTGGAGCGTGTTCAAACACGTAAGAGTTAAAGAAAAACTTTAGTATATTGAGATAAGTATATTATATATCAAATGCCTTGACTTTTGACTTGTCAATATTTATTTGCAGATCCATACCAAAAAGAGGAATAGACTAACTCTAAAGCGCCTCAGTGACTTGGTGTTCATAAAGTACAATAGAACTTTAAGGCGTCGTTACATCATTCGCAATGGATTTGAGATGGAGATACTAATTTCACTTGGGGTGTTGTTGCTGAGGCAGGTGGAGTTGATGAACTCTTACGTGTTCGAACACACTCTATTTATTTCACACCCAGATGCGCTACAAGTTAGACCCAAAATTTTGATGGCGAACTTTTGTAACTCTGGAGTTTCTGAACCATAAAGCCTCCACCATTCAACTATTAAAGTAAAATAATTATGATAGAGTGAGGATTCAAGATATTGTCAGCTGCATGCAATAGTTTGTGGAGTTGATCACTCCACCTTTTATCAATAATCTCATAAATTTTTACATATTTATGCTCCTCAGTGAAAAAGCTTTTAATAGCCTTCTTAGCCTTACTCATTGCTTCATAAATGTAACCCATTGATGGTTTTGCCTCACCATCTACCAAACGAAGAACTGTAACCAAGGGACCACATATTTTAAGAGCATAAGCAACATTATTCCAAAAGTGGAATGAAAGCATTATCTGTGCAGCTTCTTTTGCAAACTTACTTTTATTCCATTCTTCTGAAATGTACCTGCTTCTCAAATTTGATTTTTTGCTTGAACAATCTCTGTAAGGTTAAGAAAGCAATAGCAAATCTAGTTTTACCAGGTTTCACCAAGTTTCTTTGATTAGTAAATCTTCTCATCATATTCAACAACAAAGGTCTTTGAACAATGTAAGAATGTACCTTAACTGCCTTAGTGAAAACACCTTGAAAAGGCCTTTGTTTAAAAATATCCCCGAATATCAAATTCACACAATGGGTTGCACATGGAGTCCAATATATGTGAGGGAACACTCCCACTATCATAGAACCTGCTGTAACATTTTCAGATGCATTGTCTATAACCACTTGAACAATGTTCTCTGATCCAATCTTCTCTATGGTACTCTTAAGCAAAGAGAACATTTTGATGGAATCAGTGGACGAGTCGCTGGCATCAATTGACTCAAGAAACAAGCTTCCTCTCGGAGAATTGACCAACACATTTATGATCATTTTTCCGGTTCTTGTTGTCCACTTATCTATCATAATGGAACATTCGAACTTGTTCCATTCCACCCGATGCTCCTCCACAATTTTTTGTGTTTCTTCCACTTCTTTATTTAAATAAATGACACTAACCTCGTGATAAGTGGGTGGCTTCATCCCCGGACCATATTGGCCTATGGCCTCGATCATGTCAGCAAAAGTGTCATAATTGACACAATTAAAAGACAACCACCTTGAAAAGGCTGCAACAGCATGATCCATCAAAATTCTCTTGGCCACAGCCTGTAAATTTTTACCAATTTTTCTCAAATCATTTCCTGGCTTCGACGGAAAGTAAGTATCTATTGGACCTTTTGTACCAGTTGAAGAAACTGATGTATTTTGTGAGTGGTTTTGTGATTTTGAAGGAAGTGACAAATCGACAACTTCTCCTTCCTCTATTTCATCATCATCAAGATCAGTAACTTGTGGAGGAGATAACATTTGACGTTTCAGGTCCTTTTTTACTCGACATAGTCTTTTATTTCTTGTCTCACCGCATCTAGACACTTCTTACGTTGTTGCACATCACTACTATTACCAATAAGATATTGTTTATGGCGAGAAACTCCTCCATTAAACATCAAGCCACAAAAAATACATGTGACTTTATTCCTATTGGTCTCACTTGCCCTTTTACCATATTTCCAAGCCGGATCAGACATTTTTAAATTGTTGTAAAGATAACATAAAAAATAAACCATATAAAAATTACAATTAAAAGGAAAAACATAATGCAGAGCATTGGTTGAAAAAAAAAAGTAGAAGAGGAAAAAACAGAGCATCGAATGAAAAAAAAAAGAGTATCACTATAGAAAAAAAACAGAGTATAATAATAATAATAAGAAGCAGCAGCTCGTTTGAAAATTGAAAAAAAAAGGGGTATCAGTGGAGGAAAAGACAGAGCAGAAGAAGAAAAAGGAAGGAGAAGAAGGAAAAAAAAAAAAGGATGAAGAAAGAAGAAGAAGAAACTCACCTGTTGGTCGCAGCTTCAATGGAGAAAACAGTTGTTGCAGTGCAGCTTAAGTGGAGAAGTGGAGAAGAGAGAGCACAGGTAAAAAAAAACAACCTCAAATTCTTAATCGGGTCTTTTCTTAAACTTCCGACCCCTTTTTTTAATTTAAAAAAAGCCCATACAAAAAATTCACTTCCAACCCTTTTTTTAATTTAAAAATTGCCCAAAAATAAAAAAATCCAGAATGCGATCGCATCACGCAACGAGGCTTGATGCACCCGCATCTCACAAATTACACCGCCTCAGGGATGAGATTCGTTGGTAGCCCGTATCGCATCGGCGCATAATGCGGTCGCATCTCTAAACACTGGCGTCGTTATGGTTTAAGGGGTGGTACCTCATACGATAAGGGAAAAGAAGTTGCTACTTCAACAGGAGATGAGGAGGTTCAAAATGATGAGCATTATGTTGATACTCAAGGAATAGAAGATTTGGACAATCTTAACGAACTAGAAGAGCTTTAGATTGAACCATTATTAATTTAGATTTGATTTTTCTTCTTTTTTTTGGGTTTTTTTTGCTTTGTTGAACTGATTTGTTGGTGTTCCATTAGAACTTTAGGTTAAATATATTGTTTTTATTGTTAATTATATAGTTGTTGTGGTCTTTTCAGTTATAACTTATTGTTTGAATGCTCTATAGGTTTTTTTAATTAAATTGCACTTCACTTCAACGATACGGTCGCATCGCATCACACATCGCATAATGCGTGATGCAGCGCCTTGTCGTTTTTTTCCGCATCACACTTCCCTGAACACTGTTGAGAAGAGAGCAGGTTGGCAGAAGAGGTATTTGTCCAAAGGCGGGAAAGAAGTGCTTATTAAGAGCATTTATCTAGCATCCCCACTTTGATGTCCTTGTTCCATGCTCCCAACATGTGGTCCCGTGGGAGACAGTGACAACTCCTAAGAGTTGGGGAGGATTTGGAATAAAGCTTTGAGGGTTTTTAACAAAGTTTTGTTGGGGAAATGGCTGTGGAGAGTACGGGGCGGAGGTCCAATGCTTATGGAGAGGGGTGATAGCAGATAAGAGGAACACAAGGGAAGAAATGTTTTGAGGAGACCCAGGTTTTAAATGTGGCGTTTGTCTTTCTTTGAAATTGACCCCTTTAAAACTTTTTTTTAAAAAGAAGTGCATGCTTCCTACTGTTTCACGCTTCTGCTCCCCTCTCGTTTCAGTGCATGAAGCGCTGCTTCATTGAAGCTCCGTCACTTCAAAACATTGAAACACCCCGCCATTGCTCCGCTTCACTTCATCACATTTTTAAACATTGTTGTCAAGTCCTTTTATGAGAAGTTATGGGTGAGCGCCGAGGAGGCTTTTCCTGCAAATTTGATTTGGATTCCCAAGGTGCTGAAGAAAGTGTGTTTTTCACATGGTTAGCTGTTAGAAGAGTGATCTGAGAACTTTAGGAAAAAAGGGTTGTTGCATCAGCTGGTTTTACTTAAGCAAGGAGGCGGGCGAAGTGCAGATCATCTTCTTTTATATTGCATCCTGGCCACTAGACTCTGGTGGATATGTTTAGTTGGATTGATATGTCTTGGGCAACGCTGAGATCTGTGAAGGACCTATTGTTTTGCAGGAAAGCTGAGAGAATCAAGAGAAAGGGCGGGGCATGAAATGTTGTTCCCACGACATTGATGTGGATCATCGAGAGAGGGAGAGAGAAACCGGAGGGCTTTTGAAAGGATAGAATTGAGTTTTTGGCATTAGACTATTAGTCTCTAATCCCTTATTTATTTTTGGTGTGCCCATGTAGTTCCGGGTTGTATACAGGATTGGATATCTTTTGTAGAGAATAATATCTTTTTGTATTTAGTTATTTTCTTTTTCGTATACTTCTTGTATACCCTGATTCTGGCCTCGTGATTAATAAAATTATTCATCTGATATATTTATTTTTTTTGAGAAAAAAAAAAAAAGAAATACATACATAATAGACTTTGCTGGCCAGACCAAACAAGTGCTGAGTATAATTTATAAGGAAAATTCAATTATAAAATGACGAGGCTTAATGTGGATTAAGAAAAACATAACACGAGTAAAAGCTCCGACTTACCATTGTGAAGTTTGGTACAAGATAATCCAAATGAGGAAACTGGAAATGAACCTACAGTGATGACACCAGATCAAAAGCTTGTAATTGTCCTAAAAATGACACCTATTGCCATAGAGAAGAATATCAATATAAGCTAGAATTCAAACGTCAAGTTAAACATGTGTACATCATGCAAATCATCCATGAGTTTCGAAGACAGCGAAGAAACCAGGAAAGCTGCAAACAAAACAAAATCATGCTGCAAATAAAACAATTAACTTACCCACTATACACAGCAGAGACAACATATAAACTAACTTATTTAACTAATGTAAAGGTGTTAGCCTCCTAGCCTGCTAAGGTAATGTTTTAATAATGACAAACTAACAGGTCCACCTTTGCAGGATAAAGGTTGCAAGATATTGGAAGATTGCTGATTGTGAAAGATTAAAGAAGCAAGTAAGGAAGCCGGCTCCAGTAATGGAAAGATATCCAATCATAAAAAGAAGGATCACGGCAATGACACTCAAACAGCATGGCAAGAAAATCAATCAAACATCTCGAAAATGGAAGGAGAATCACTATCCCAGAATCATGATCACTATCCTAGAATCATAGCAGATTAGATAAATCAGGACAAAAAGCAAAAGGAAGGAAGACTACAATCGTCACATGGACATCAATCTATACAAGACTAGGAGGAAAGAATAGATCACAGACATATCTGATATGGACGTGATCCAAAGCCGCATATGGACATATCTGATATGGACATATCAAACGTCTACATTCCTCAATCAAGGAATCAATTTAAATCCTTGATTGAGAAGAAATCTCTTGGATTTCCTTATAAAGAGTAGCAGCCGAAGACTATAAAAGGTGAAGACTGAAGACAGACACAGGTTACGCAACTTCAAGGAGAAAATTCAAAGTGTCTCATTCTTAGTCTTACAAGGCTCTGTAACTTTTAGTTTACAATTGTTATATAAAAAGTAGGATCGAGTCAACTTTGTAACATCATCAATTGTACTCGTACCCAACAATTCAACGATCTAAGGAAACTTTGAAACCCAAGGGGACTGGAAGTAGGCATCCGAACCAGGATAAATGTCTGTGTTATTACTTTATGTTCTGTTATTTATGTGCTTAGTTGTTTCAAATCTAATATGTTTGTGAAGTGTACTGATCTGCAAGCGAGTCGAATGTGAGGAGTCAGTAGTCGACTCATAGAAAAAAAATTTCAATCCCCCCCCCCCCCTCCCCCCCCGAATTTCAAAAGGTAGTGTTAATCATCCATCCACAATTTGCATCTTATTCCACAATTTCAACACATTATACAACACAATAAATCGCTCTCATCAAATTTCAATGACTTCTCCCTTATCCAAGAAATAATCATGATAACAAGTAAACCTAGAAGAAGGTGCAAATGGGGATAGTCTCACAAAAAGTCGTAAGTTACTGAAAATTTTGAGATAACTAATAAGTAATAACGGAAGCAAAGTTTTAACATCATATCATATGTTAAAGAAGGCAGATGATAACTCTGAATGTCAAAAGACCAACGGATGCTGCTTTGTTGGCCAATAAGTTGGTTGATTCTAGGGTGAAGCAGAACACACCAGGAATTCTTTGTAAATTAGACATTGATAAGGCTTATAACCATGTCAGCTGGTCATTCCTTCCAAAGATACTGAAATAAATGGGTTTTGGCAACAAACGGATAAGCTGGATAATTTTTTTTGTGAATATACAATTACCTTTATCTCTCGAAAAAAAAATCATATTATATAAGAAAAATTGTTAGTTTCATATCAGCTACCTTATTTAACCCTACCCACGTGTCAGAATTTTCTTTATGACAAATCAAAGAATTTATTCAGTGAACACACCAAGTTGGTATGAGAAATATGTACGAAGGATTATGAGTGGCTCAACCACAGTCATTAACAAGTTATCCAAATCACCTATACAAGTAGAGATTTTCTCTACATCGAAGAGGCGAACAAAATGCTATACTTTCTCTATTATGGATTTATGGTCTATTTCTTTCATTTCAGACAATCCAAAAGATGCAAAATGGCGTAGTTCTCATATTGCCTTCCACTCTTTGTCAATCCTACATAGCTTCTAGCTTGTATAGTCTCCTCAAATGTCCCTTAAAATGACACTCATTGAGCTTTCTTTTTAAACCATTTTGTATTTGCCACAGAATAGAGATTCAACTGGACAGACTTAAAAACTTCATTGGCATTTGGACAATCCGAGACCACAACAACAATCACATACCAAAAGTAATCTGAGAAGTGGTGTTTGGGGAAGGTAGAGTGTACAGCCTTACCCCTACCTCGTAGAGATAGAACGGTTGTTTCCGATAGACCCTCGGCTCAAGTAAAGCATCTTTACTCAGTTTGAAAAAGAGAATACGGAAATGAAAGCAGCAGAAAACAACAACGAAATAAAGCACTATGAGAAGCAAAGCATAGCCTAATGTGATAACCGGAAACAAGAAACATAGATGGTAACAACCATCGACGAACAAGAAACTATGAGAATAGTGCTAGTACTACTAGTTGAACAATTTGAGACTAAGTTCAATTTGAGACTATATCAATATAGAGATGGGTTACATGGTCCCAAATTGTAAAAATCATGTCGTTTCTGGATCACATTTTTATTCTAACATCATAGAGAGGTTAAGTTTCATGAATATGAGAAAGACAAAGTAAAGTCTCACTTTTTTTTTTTGAGGATGGTAGCAGTTATAAAGTAAACTCTCACTTTGCTTTGCATACTTCTTGTATATGTTGATCCCTTATCTATTGAATATGTTCGCTTATCAGAAACTCGAAATCTATCATTAGAACCAAAAAGCGCAGCTCGGTGCACTAAAGTACCCACTATGTGCAGAGTCCGAGGAAGGACCCGGCCACAAGGATCTATTGTACGCAACGTCACCTTGCATTTCTGCCGGAGGCTATTTCCAAGGCCTGACCTGTGACCTCTTGATCACATGGCAGCAACCTTACCAGAAATCTATCACTAGAACCAAGATAACAAAATCTTGAATTTCCTAAAACTGAAATATCTTCACATTGTTAGAAGCAGGTATAATAATTACTTCTATGTATTGAATCAGAAGATAAAAATATCTGTTATTGAAAATATAGGGCTTGCAACTTGCAAGTAATTAGGATGACGGCGTCAGTTGTCCTTGAGGATCAAGCCCACACAAGCTCAATTCCAAGTCGCTCTATATGCTGGGACTCAAATGTTTGCCAATGTACCTCCAAGACCTTGATTTTCGAAAAAAAACATCTCAAAATGACGGACCAACAATAAATGTTTTCTAGTTGTGTTTATGAAGCATGAGAGAAGGTGAATAGATCAAAATCAATATATCCATATTTTCTTTTCCATGGCTGAACATCATGAATAAAGAGACTCAATGAAGTCACTTTGATGCAAGACAAAATTCTAATTCAGATTCTCGACAAGAATATGTTTTCCTTGATTCCTTTTCTAACAACTTCGGTTTAGGTTAAATGCCGCCGAGACAATTATACTTATATTGTTAGAAACAAAATCATAAAATCTTGAAGTTTGTAAATTAATAAAACTGAAATATCTTCAAATTGTTGAAACTTGGTTCAATATCTTGAAACACTGAACTTTATTAAATACATTTTAATTCCTCCGGAATTCACTTTAGATTCATTCTAGAACTCCTAAATATTATTATCGATATTCTAAAACTCATGAATTTATCGATGAACTCTAATTAATGTTGTTTAAGACTTTCAAGAGATACAACAACAACATACCCTTTTCCAGTGTAGTCACATAAAGAGGGGTTTGGAGAGGGTAGAATATTTGCAGACCGTACACCTATCTCAAAGGTAGCGAGGTTGCTTCAGATAAACCCTATCTCAAAGGTAGCGAGGCTGTTTCAGATAAACCCCCGCGTCTCAAGAAAAAACAGTCCAAAGCAGTCTAGAAAGAGCAGCAAGTCTTTCAAGAGAGCTTAATTTAATAAATTCAAGTCCTATCATTTCGCTAAACAAACAGAAGAAAAAAAAATTAATTGAAACCAAAAGAGAGTCATGGGAGATACGGGTTAAAAGGTGAAACCTTGTTCAAGAATAGAAGGTAATTTATCGTGGTTTAGTTCAATTTCGCAGATAGTTGTGCCGTTATTTTCCGTCTGCTTGAAGAGAAGACTTCAACTACCTTCAAGAAGTGTGGTTACACGCCTCTACGCATGAAAAGATTATTATTGTTCTAACAAAATCACAAATGCCATTGCTTTAGTCCTAACAATTTGAATTATATAGATATTTCAGTTTTACAAACATCAAGATTTTATCAACATGCTTCTAACACCTTAAATAGGAGGAGGGTAGCAGACATAAATATATCGAAGCATTGCCAAGTTAGTTTCAGATTCTTCCTTCTTTTTCTGGAAAAAAAAAAAAAAAGAGAAGCCTGATCTCAAAATGAAGAAATAAAGCACCTGCAATACATACTACTACCGAATGCTCAATTTCTCGGTCCTCAAAAATAATAAGGTAAGCGCCATAGAATGACTTTGAATGATAGCTACTCATATAAGTACACTTGAATTTTGAGATTCAACATATTTATGCTTTAGATTTAGGATCAAATATAACAAATGGTTGAAAATCAGGTTTAATATGTAATAGACTTGAGTATAAAAATATTAAAAAGGATAAAAAGCAAGAAAAAGGTTCATTGGAGAATCCTCAGGGTTGTCATTTAAAGAAAAAGTAGTACAGGTAAATAATTTGTCTGTGAAGCAAATTCCTATCAGAAACTTTGGGAAACTCAAAAATACGTGATTAGTCATGTCACTTGTAACCAACCAGCTATGTTGCTCGGACTCTCAAAAAATGTTGTCGCACCTGTGTGTCTGATCCTTTAAAAATGCAAATTTTTTAGAGGATCCAACAGAAAATCCAAGTAAGATAGCCAACTAGTAATAGAAAACAATGCTCATAATGAGCATTCAAACTCTTGAATTTCTATGTCATGAAATGAGCATTCATCTTGAGGTTTCTCGGGACTCGATCAAAAGTTGAGGTACCATCTACCTATCCATTTACAACAAGAAACTATCTCCATCTACGAATAGCAATTCTACAAATCACAATATCAAAATTTAACAACTTTGAAATATACAGAAAACGAACAGACAACTTTCTATAAGCCAAATTGTGATGTTTTGATACCATAAAAATGTTGGGTTTGGGGCTCTATTCTTATTGTATATGAGTTTTGTCCCCCTTAGAATCATTTTCATTTCTATTTAAAAGTTTTGCTCAAATAAAAATTTCAACTTTATTTTTTTTGAAGTAATTACACGGGATATGTGCCACCTCCCATCGGATACCATGACTGATGGGAAGGAATCACCATAATGTTAACAACATCTCAACTTTCATCTCAGCTAATTCTACGGGATACCTGTCACCTCACGCCAATAACTACCATATAACTCTGTCCAAAGGATGCAGAGAAATCACCTAGCGTTAAAAAAAATCTACACTTTTTTTGATAACCGCCACTTTCACCAATTCCACAAGTTACTTGCCAACTCCTACCTCCTACTTGTAACATATATCAAGTAACTTTATCCACCAAGGCTAGGATAGATGAGAATAAATCACCTAGAGTAAACAAAAATCTACTTTATTTTTTGATAACCGTCACCTCGACTAATTCCACAAGATACGTGCCACATCCCACCAGCAACAGGTATCATAGCCGATAACTCCGTCCACCAAGGCTATGACATGTGGAAAGAAATCACCTAGTATCAACAAAAACCTCAACTTTCTATTTTATAACCATCACGTCAGCTAATTCCACGGGATACATATAATCTCCCACCAATAACAAATACTCGAAAGAGCTAGTATTAACAAAAACCTCCAACTTTATTTTTATAACCATCACCTCGATTAATTCTATCGGATACCTACAACCTCCTACCAGTATAACACGTACCAGGTACGTCTATCCACCAAAGACAGATGGAAAGAAATCACCTAGTACAACAACAACATACCCAGTGTATTCCCACAAAGTGGGGTGTGAGGAGGGTAAAGTGTACGCAGTCAATACCACTACCTAAGATGAAGTAGTGCTAACACAAATCTCATTTTGGGACAAAAAAGTAATCCAGCTACGAAAAGCTCAAGAAAATTAAAGGAAAGGGGGAGGGGAGGGTGGGGTGCGGGGTGGGGGGGTGGAACATACTATAGAGAAATCAAGAATGTCAGCAACAAATCATAGTAAGCATGAAAATTGAAGGAAAGGGATTTATAGAGATGAGATTCAATAGGCAAGCAATTAAAGAACATACCTTTGAGCTTCTGTTGTAAATCGATTGAGAAAAAAAGATGACAAGGGAAAGGGAATTTCACCTCTTTCGAATAAATTAATGAAATGTTTTTCTTGGTATTTTAGAGGGATTTTGGGCATTCCAATTTGTAATTTTTCATGGATCCTATTTATCTTTTCTTCAACCCCCCCCCCCCCCCCCTCCCCCCCCCCAAAACCCCCCAAACCATTTAAAAAAAAAAAAAAAAAAAAACTCAAATATCTAATCGACTTATTGAAAATATTTTATTTATGTTATTTGTTATAAATTTGACTTACCTTTGTCAATGCCTTTAAAAGTTTGATGGCACTGCTGGTATTGAAAAGTTTATCCGTGTCATTATTTTACAACAATAATTTTATAAAATTATTTTTATTATATAACCTCTTATACCGTGGTAGCAAGAGAGGCCAGGCGGTGACAATTGAGAGGTTGGGCCTTTCAACGGGTCGTTTTATACTTAAAATTTTTTGTGATTTTCTTTATAATAATGCGCGCGTAAAAGTCAACATTACCAAATCTAGTTCAATTAATATTACTTAAAGTAAAATAAAAAAAGGGAAAAGACTCAAATATGCCACTGATTTATCAGAAATGACTCATTTATGTCATTCATTAAAAATTGAGCTCATTTATGTCATCATCGTTACAAAACTGGCTCATCCATGCCATTATTTTTTAACAACCGATTTTTAAAAACAGTCTTGCCACATGATAGCTTATTAGAGGGTCACGTCATTTTTTTATTTTTTTATTTTAAAAAATAATTTTCTTTTTAAATTATTTTTGATCCATTAAAAAGAATCCACCCAATTTTTTGATCCATTAAAAATTAATTTGATCTATACTTTTAATATTTGATTAATTTTTCACGATCAAACAAAAATTTAAAGAATTTTATTTTTTAAATCTACTACTAAAATTTATAACCAAACGCTATTTTAATTAAGCATATAGTATGTCTTAGCATACATGAAATATTTTGTCAGCCGAATGTAAGTAACTTTTTATTTTTTTATTAAGAATAGAATAACATCATCAGCATCAGGGGCGGCTCAAGCAAATTTATGGCCTAAGGCAAAAATCAAACGGAGGCCTTGCGTTTTATTTTTTTATATAAAATTTTTCTTTTTTCTATAAATAGTATTTAATATATTTCTTAAATTTTGTAATTTGTTATTACTAAACAAAAATAGGCCCCTCAAATTTTGGGGTCTTAGGCGGCCGTCTTTTCTCCTAAAGGGTTGAGCCGCCCCTAATCAGCATTCAACATTTGTACGTAACACTTTATGCATCATCATTTATCATTGCAAAAACAGGAAGGCGACAACGTGCCAGCATATATAGTAAACGTAGAGTTGGCAAAATGAGAAGCTAACTATTACTAATATAATAATAATATTTGATGTTTATATATCTCTTCAGTTTCAACTGAAAAATGACAAAAGTTTTAGTTAACGTGAATCTTTTGCAAAAAAAAAAAAAAAGTGATAAAATCCATGGAGTGTATACTCTCCCCGTTCCCTTTTAGTTACTCGTCCATCAATTAAAATAACTATTTTATTATAATATATTTATTAAATGATGTTTACTATTGTATTTGAAATTAATTTGAAGAAAAAAATAATTAATATTAAAGGTAAAATATGAAAACAATCTTAATATGTCAAAAATTACAAAAAAACGAATCGAACGAGAATGTTTTAAGAATATATTCATGAAAAATTAATCAAATTTTAAAAGCATAAATCAAACTAATATTCAATGGATCAAAAAGTTGCGTGGATTCTTTTTAATAGATCAAAAAAAAATTATTTAAAAAAAATAAAAAATGGCGTGGCCTCTAATAAGCTGTCACGTGGCAAGACTGTTTTTAAAAATCATCTGTTAAAAAGTAATGGCATAGATGACCGGTTTTGTAATGGCGATGGCATGGATGAACCCAACTTTTATCGGATGGCATAAATGAGCCATTTCTGATAGTTCAGTGGCATATTGATAAAATCTAACACAATTAATGAGTTTGATTTTATTTTTAATTAATCTGATTTTATTTTTACTAAGTTCAATTTTTATCATAATTGTGTTGATCAAATTTTATTTTAATGAATTTGATTTTAAATTTGTATTTAAGTAATATTGGTTGATTTAGATTTGATAATGTGTACCTCTAATAAGAGGTCACGTGGCAAAAATGATTTTGTAAAAATCATTGTTACAAAATAATAGCATGAACGAACCTTTTTGCAACGAGAGTGACTAGATGAGCCAAACTTACGGTGACAGTGGCATAGATGAGTCAAATTTATAACGGATGACATAAATGAGTCACTAGTAAAGATGTTCCTACCCGATGACTTGATGACATGCAACGACAAATATGGAACAAGAATGTGAGGTATCTCAGAAGCACGAACGAGCTCTTGGAGGACATAGCAGGAGAATAATAAGTCAACTTGCTAACGAATTAGAATGGGTGGCATTATTACAAAGGTGAAGGTCCTTAGAGACGTCGTCACTAGAATTAGATTGACTAAGGCCTAAGATTGTGTCCTATAAATAGTCATTCTTACTTGTAAAGGAATCTTGTTCTCCTCCTCCCTACTCACACTTTACTTAAGTACCCTTGTAGGGGAATTCACTTCTGAGATAGAGAGAATCTCGAGATGTATCAATATAATTGAGTGGTTTTTATGTTTTTTCTTACTGTGTTATTACTTTTTTAATTTTACTTAACTTTCGTTGTTAGACAATCTCAGCCCTCGATATCTCTAGTGAGTAGGCCAGGGTCACTCAAACTTGTTTTCTTTGCTCGTTTAATGTTGTTATTTTTTTAATTGATAAACACATTAATCGCTAAAAAATTGAACCTCGAGTGAGGTTGAATCGTACCGTGTATTGTTGATCCACCTATAAATTCAACTGTACAAAACCATCATAAACAGAAGTTGCATAAAAGATGATGCAAAGAATCCCAAAAAACACAGCTCGTGAGATAATGTTTTACTAGGTGTAATTTGACATAACAATTGTAAATTTGATGAAATTTTACTCATGCTGATAACATGTTAGAAAAAAACATAACAATAATAGAAGAATAAGGTAGAAAAGAGAGGATGTTTCTTTAATCTCTTGAGGGATTAATTACAATGAAGAGAACCCCTCTCTCTATATATATATGAGAAAATGCTCCTATTTTTTTTTTCAAAAGATAGACAATCATATAACTTGATAGACATTTATTTAAAATTTGTTTATGAGTTAAGAGCACGCAGTACGGCTTTAGCTTTGGACTAGGAATAAACGTTTGCAGAAAAATAAATAATGTAAGCAAAAGTCAGAATAAATTGAACAAAGCAACAATTAGAAACAAATCTATAACAATAGTGGAGTGCAAAGTCCTTTTTCCTATATGTGGGATGTGATCAAGCTCTAGCATAATAACAAGAGAACAGTAGAACAGATAAAGAAAAATAAAGAAAGCTTAAGAACCTAGCTAAATATATTTTATTGTTGTTAGATAGAGATGAGCAAAAATCAGATCCTTTACAATTGGGGGAAGAAATATCTAATTATAGGGGTGTCATCATTGTCCGTGGCCAATAGGAGACTGTCACTCATCCTTGTGTTGTTGGAGAGTGACCAGTCCACTAACTTGTGTCAAATGCGGCTCTATCGAGGACTGTTGGTGCTCACTAGAATCCATGATATAGTATCATTCCATTCGTCTGTTAGCGTGCAATCACCATCTCCATCTGACCTCAAACAACTTTTCTCTTGCCCGAGTAGACACCTCCTGATATCGATACTACTTCTTGAGATGGTGTCGTCGTGGGCCGGCTTCTCTCAAACCTGACTCAAATTGCGCCCGCTAACCCAATCCTAATCAAAGCCAATTTTACCCCATACAACAATCAATACAACTTAATAGACATTCACTACATCCTCCATTTCTTTTTTAGAGCCAAACGAGATAAATTTTAACTAATATCTTAAGATGTATTTTTTTAATCAACTTGGAAAAAAGAAAATTGCAATTTATTGTACTTTTCATGTAGAATTTGAATATCTAAGTTTTAATTTTAAAATAAATTAAGTTAATCTAATTTAACTTTTAAACATCGTCAAATCGACTCATGAAAAACGAAAGAATAATATAAAGGGAAAAGGACACAAATGGCCACTCGGCCAAATTAATTCCACGAAAATGACCATGGAATTTAAATTTTATTTTCTAGCCATTTTATTTTGTTGGCTTGTTCTATACAGTTTCTATACATATTCCAAACAGTTTCTATACATATCTAATACATAT
Source organism: Capsicum annuum (assembly GCF_002878395.1). Lineage (NCBI taxonomy): Eukaryota > Viridiplantae > Streptophyta > Magnoliopsida > Solanales > Solanaceae > Capsicum > Capsicum annuum. The sequence continues at coordinate 243,285,059 of NC_061111.1, read as the reverse complement.
AAATATTCTTTACGAAAATTATATAGTTTCAATACACTATTTATACAATAATTATACAATTTTTTTTTACACATTTTATACAACGAATATAGAATTTTTATACATTTTCTATACATTTTTTATATATATATTTTATACATATACATATTTGATAGAGCTATACAATTTCTATACATATATCTTATATAGATACATATTCTATATAACAATTATATTGTTTTTATATAATTATATTTAATTATTATTTTTAAAAAATAAAAAAAAGTAGAATATTTTTCAGTTAAAAAATTTGTAGCAAAAAAAAACTAAAATATTTTTAGAAAAGGGCCGAATAGCCCTAGTTGGAAACTGTATTAGTATTGTATATGGACTGTAGTAATATGGTATATAAACTGTATTTGAACTACATGAGCCAAAATAACCCAAATAAGAAAATGGCTATAATATGAAAATAAAATAGCCGACTGACTATTTTTTTTGTAAAATATCAAACTTGGGCTATTTATTTTAAAAATGGTCATGTGGTGTCTTTTTCTGTGATATAAAATGGAATGAAAGGGGTATCATTTAAGGAGGAGGAAGTATTAAAGGGTCTTTTGATACACTCATGGAATAAGTAGGATATCTCGAGATTTTTTTATTCCTCCCTTACCATGGGATAGTAATTTCACTATTTTAGTATAAATGGTGGGATAAAATAATCTTAAAATTAAGTAATATCTTATACCAAATATAAAATAAAGTTAATCTTCAACTTTATTTCGAGATTATTTTCCTTATTCCTTCTACTAAACGACCCCTAAATGTTAACATCAAGTTGGAAACTGGCTAGAAGATGCAAAGAATTCCACAGTACTATCTTTGACAAATGAAAGGCTCAAAATGAAAGTCAAGTCATCGTCTTAATTTTCTATTTCCTTTGAGATAATACCCAATTACCCCCCTGAACTATATCAAAAAACGCTATGACACACCTCAACTTAAAGGGGGTCCTATTACCCCCATGAACTAATCAAAAGTGTAATTTTGACATCCTTAGTGCCTACGTGGCACATATGTGGCACAACACACTGAAGTGTACACGTAGGCACACGTGTATGACACGTATGTGCCACGTAGGCACTAAGGGTGTTAAAATTACACTTTTAATTAGTTCAAGGGGGTAATAGGACCTCCTTTAAGTTGAGGTATGTTATAGCCTTTTTTGGTATATTTCAGGGGGATAATTGAGTATTTTTTTTTCAAAATTCTAATATTTCAAATGACTTAAATATAGAGGCCGATCCAGAAATTAAATTTTATGAATTTAATATTTAAGATTATTTTATTAAATTAAATCTATTATATTTTTTAAGTGTACAAGATAATGAAGGGCCCGTTTACGGGCCAATATTACAATTTTAAATATATTTATAGTTATTTAATTAATTTTTTAGAAAATAATTATTAATATTTTTAAATAAACATAATAGAAAGCACAAGTAGAAATGACACTATATAATAAAATATAACTTCTTATTTTTATAAAATCAAATGATATCTTACAAATTATTTAAGTATTCATAATTAACACTAAAATATCATACACTCTGGTGCTTATTTTAATATCAGATCAAACACATTCTCTTATATTAAACAACTAATTTTAATGTTCGACTTTATTTAAAAATATATAAGAGAACAAATTAAAATTATAAATATCTATTTATTAACATTTTCTTATAGAATCATACGAAGCAATAAAGAATACTAATCCATGCCTAGATTGATTTTAAATACATTTAAATTCGTTTTATGTGTGTTTAACAAATGGAAATAAGGACATAAATGAAAGTTTTAATGAATTATAATGTTAAAAAAATTGCTTTTATGTCTTGTCTTATATACGTCAAGAATAGGAGATTAATTTAATATAGTGAGCAAGAAATTTCCTTTAAAATGGTTTGTCTATCTGATGAGGAAATTTACTATCTCAAATAAGAAGAATCTAAAGAATTACCAAAAGTTAACAAGATATATATTGTACTAATTTAACATGAGGTAGTTAATATTACATTTTAAATAAGTTGTTTAAAATAATTTTAACAGATGATTAGTAAGTAATTATGTTTTCATAATTTATATGTATTGTAATCTTTGTAATGATATGTATCAAGTGAAGTTTTGAATTATGGAGGGATTCGCTTATTGTGTATAATGGATGTACGCCTATTCAATAATTATGAGTATTTTTTAAAATTATTTTACTATAATATAGTATAGCTACTTTATGCAATTAAATGTGTGGCCAAAATTAATTTTACTTTTTTATCATTTATGAAACATATGTGAGTATTTACAATTCACTGATAAACCACGTCTCCCAATATTTTAATTTATATAACTTTGATTAGACATCAAATTCAAGATACATGAAAAAACTTCACAATGTTTATTCCGTGGTTTTGGATAAGAGCAGAGAAAGTTTGTCTGAAATCAAAATTAAAAATATTTAAATGGAACAAACTTCAAATATAATTTCTCTTTAAATTTTAAATTATTCTTTTCATTTGATTCAAGTATAATATTTATTAGACTATCCTTGGTCGTCCACTTGATCACCTTTCTATATAATAAAATATTAAATAAATAAGAAAAAAAGAAAGAAAGTGTATGATTTTGAATTCTGAAACTATTACATAAAGAAAATTGTAAGAAAAGAACTTCTCCATAACCTTTTGAAGAAAAACAATGGGCCCCACTTCTTTAAGATGTCACTCGATTTTTTAAAAATTTTCAAAGAATAGTCATTAGAATTTTCTGGAATATGAATTTTTTTTTTGAAATTTCCACTCTTTGCATGATGTACAATAAGTTTAACCTAGACTTTTTGTTAATTTACAAATTTGCCCTTGGTCATCCTAGTTATGTCTCTTATATATATAAAAAAAATGTAATGTTTTATTATCTTATTAAATTTCCCTTGAAATAAGTCATATTTATTAAACTACCATTGATCGTCCACTTGATCACCTTTTTATATAATAAACAAGTCCATATCTACTATTTATTATAATTTTTATAAAATTTTATGAGTTTATATATACTATTTATTATAATTATTAAAATTTTATACTTTGCTTCTAAAGCACTAAATTCATATGAACGCATTGACGTAAGTCTACATCCATCCCCGCCTAAATAGATTTATATATTGGGAGTTTCTAATAACTTCTCTCACTCTCTCTTGCTTTGCCTTTAATCTTAGAAATTTACTTCTAATATTAATTTCTTGCAAATTATTTTTTTAAAAATAATGAGATAATACTCAATTATCCCTCTGAACTATATCCAAAAAGGCTATGCCACACCTCAACTTACAAAGGTGTAACATAACCCTTTTGGGTATTGTTCAGGGGGGTAATTGGGTATTTTCTCAAAAATAATTAATGGCCAAGATTAGAGGTGCTATAATTTGCTTAGTCTTTTTAGTTTTACACTTCATTCTACTAATCTCTTATGCTACTGCTGGATTAAGAAACTTGAGAAAATTAAAGGAAATGGGTCTTTTAAGTCTTGAATGAAGGATTTGTGACATTGACCAACTTAAAGGGTCAAACATCATTAGAAAACTTGATTAAGATAATTATGGTTTGATTAATATTTTTAAAACTTTCTAATCTTTTCAAAAATACAAATCAACCTACACCTCTCTTCAATCCAAATCAACCAGTCTCTCCTCTCTCTCGCGCGATAGCTTCTCTCAACTCTCTTCCAATCAATAATTCTGCAAAATTCTCCCTTTAATCCCCGTCGACTTCAACCTCCGATGAAAAATAATTGGGCGAGTTCTCTTTCGACTTTTAACTGTCAATCGACGTGAAGACTTCTCCTATGACAACAACTTCGAGTTCTTCGTCGTCCTATTTATTTTTCATGGGTAAAAAATTATGAAGAAACAGAGGAACTCGATCCAACTACTCTTCTAGTATTGAAATGTGGACTGAATAAAACCCTAATTTATGACTTTTTTTTCTTATTGTTGTGCTGTTGATTCGAATTTGTTGGTGATTTTTGTTTACAGTTGATGTTCTTAGTGTGTGTGATGTGTTGGTGTTGCTGAGTTGATTTGTTGTTTGTCTTGGTAAAAATGGTGTTACAACAGATAAAACATCTGATGCAATCGATTAAAATCTGATGCAACTATGAAAATCTAATGCAACAGATAAACAATCTAATAGATCATTCATCTGTTGAGACTAACGACTATTCTATTTGGAAGAAATCTAAACAATATTGATCCAACAGATAACTCATTTTGCAACAGATGAATGATATATTTCAATAGTTTAGTGATCTATTTTTATTGTCTCCAACGGTATCTTCCACCCGTTGCAACAAGTCTGTTATATATTGCAACAGATAACATACCTGGTGCAATAGATTAGTGATCTATTTTTATGGTTTCCAACGAATTACTCATCCATTGCAACAAGTCAGTTATATGTTGCAATAGATAACATACCTGGTGCAACAGATTAGTGATCTGTTTTTATGGTTTCCAACAGATTACTCATCCATTGTAATAGGTTGGTAATCAGTTACAATAGATGACATACCTGGTGCAACAAATTGGTGATCTATTTTATGGTTTCCAATGGATTACTCATCTGTTGTAACGCGTTGGTTATATGTTGTAATAGATAAACTACCTGATGCAATAAATTAGTGATCTGTTTTTATGGTTTTCAACGGTTTACTCATCCTTGCAACAGGTTGGTTATATGTTGCAACAGATAAATTATCTGGTGCAACAGATTAGTGATTTATTTTTACTATTTCTAATGAATTACTCATCCGTTCCAACGGGTCGATTATATATTGCATCGAATAAAATACCTGGTACAACGATTAGTGATCTATTTTTATTGTTTCCAATGGTTTACTCATCTGTTGCAACGGGTTGGTTTTATGCTGCATCAGATAAAATACCTGGTGCAACAGATTAGTGATCTGTTTTTATTGTTTCCAATAGTTTACTCATCTGTTACAACAGGTCGGTTATATGTTGCAACAGATAACGTACCTGGTGCAATACATGTGTGGTCTGTTGGAACTATTATTTTACCGTTATGCATGCTAGATTTACTGTTATCCCTTTTTAATGATACATTGATCAATTATAATCTATTTTATGTTCCTATTAATTTAAGATAATATGGCTCCCCAAAAGAAAAAAATCGAATCAAGTCCAAGTAAAGGAAAAAGTACAACATCTCGGCTACATCCACCGCATCCACCACTCTATGAGCTTGCTTTACAAGCGTTAACTTAATCAGGAGCAGAAGATAATGAACACGGGGAGGAAGAATTTCTCAAAAGAGTTGATCCAAATGCTAATAGCCCTTCCGTCGACGAGTTGGTCAAAACCTTCAATATTGATTGTTATCCTGTGAGAATGCAGTGCGATGGTGCCACAAATTTAACAAGTGATTTTGTGGTTAAGTCAGTAATGGAAAAATCTTTCAACTTCTTCAAAAAAATACTTTGAGAATAAAAATTGGATGCTTATTTTAGGGAAAGCTGCTTTGGGAAATATCTTGATTTGCCGGAGGACGACAATGCTCATTTCCAAATGAAAATGGTATACGATCTTCTCAAGCGTAGGTTCATGTATGAAAACAAAGACAAGATGGATGAGGTGTGGATAAATTACTGTGGCATGCCTGTATGTTTTGGTTGGAAGGAGTTTGTCATAGTTACCGGACTAAAATGTTATCCTCCTTCTCTTTCTCAAGTTATACCTACTCTGACCTAAAAAAAGAACCTCGCACACCCCAAAAAGGCAAAGACAAGTCGAGTGATCGTGAGGATCTGGTGTCCATTTTGGTCCAAGTTTTAAAAACAAAAATTTAATAGAAGCTTTGAAAGGTAAAAGACTCTTAAAGTAGCACAAGCAATCATTGTGCTTGGTTAAGTTTGTACATAATATTCTTTGGGTGAGAGACGTTAACAACAACATAAGCCCCGATTTAATAAATCTCTTCGAGGATCTTGAGGCATTTAACAACTATCCTTGGGGTTATGAAAGCTTTAAAATAACTGTCCAATATTTGTTGACTCCATTAACGCCAAAGACAATCAACTTATATAGCTTTCCATGAAAATTCATGGTAAATATTTCTTTTATCATGATATGATTCATCATTTTTTATTCCATAATGCTTTTGATTTATTAGCGTTAAGTTATAGGCTTGGGCATTTGAAGACAACAAGTGAACTACCAGGAAGAAGTTTCCTGTCCTAAAATTCTCAGATGGTTGTCGGCCAAAACTGATAAAAATGCAAAATTTCTTGATCTTTTCAACCCCCAGAAGAAAGCAGTAAGCCTAATTCTAATCAAGTTTTTATTTTAATTAATAATTATTTTAAATAATTTCATCATCATTCTAATATATGTACTAATTATTTTAGATTGTCTATCTGTGGCTTGTTCCGACCAATCGAGAATTGAAGATGCCAATTTTTCTTACTTTACGATTTGTGCAAACTTTATCGGACCCTAAGGTCATTGATGGAATAAAAATAGAATTGTTTGGAGCAATAGCCACCAGAAAATTCTTTTTTTGAAGGGTGGGCTTATTTCTGTTGATGATGGTAGTGGTAGTGGTGCTGCTGTTGGGGATAATGATGCTCCTCTTATAATTTTTGAAACAAAAAACCATTATGATTATGATCATACTGGTTGTACAAATTTTTCTCCATATTTTGCCATATCTAGCGAATGTTCTGCATGCAAATTTCAAGACTACAAGGCGAAACACGATGGAGTGATTAATGCCATTAATGCACTAATTGCTTCTGTAAATGAAATGACATCTAAGATGAGTGTCATTCTATCGAAGAGGATTTCATATCCATATACTCCACTAGAGATCAAGGCAGCTAAGAGGAGAAGAAAAAATACTTCCAAGGCATTATCAAGCGTTAAAAAAGCAAAATTGCAATGACTTTGTCTTTGTCTTGCACCGTTGTTCAGTGTGCAAGGGCCACAGGAGAGCAGCATGAGCCGAAGAAGTTAAATATACATCATCTGTTCCAACAAACAAATAGGCACATATCTATTTCAACAACTGATACATCTGTTGAAAATTATCAAACAGATATATACATTTGTTGCAACTGTTGTCTAACTTGTTGCATTAGATGCGTTATCTGTTGTAACAGATGAGTCTTATGTTGCAACAGATGGGTCATCTGTTCAAAATTATTATACTGGTTTGATTTACCTATTCGAATGTATCCCAACAGATCATCCATTTATTGCAAGATAAGGCTCTTCTGTTGCAACAGATGGACAATCTGTTGTATACCTATAATTAGCATTGACAATTTCTGGCTTTTCAGCTGGATGTCACAGTAGAAGTCACTGCTGAAGAGCATAATATCACAGTTTATAATCCATCAACTGCTTCCAAAAAGAAGAAAAAGTAGAGCCTGCTAGTTCGGGAGAATGAAAAAATTACCTGTTTAAAGGGTTCAACATCTCGGACGAGACTCCAAAAAAACTAACACAGTAGATCAATGACTATTTAGAATGGATTGCCAATAGGCTGTTAAAGCATCATGCCAGCAGGTACATAAATCAATTTTTAAAGATATTTGCTTATACAATTCTTGTTGTAAGAACGTGACACTAACACACATAAATCATCATGTAGAAAATAAAAATGACGAATGCTATAAAGTGAACGAATCGAGTCTTTGTTTTGATATGTTCGACTTTGTTGTTGCATATTCCAGAATGAAGAATTGGTTCTATTTGATGTCACAGCCCCAAACTTGCTGGAATGATAAGGTTTAAATGTCATATATATTACTATTAATTAATACTTTATTTAATTGCATCTGCATATTAATTTTTTCATCACGTAATTCAAAATGTTTGATAATATGCACAACACATCGATGTTATTTTTTACTACCTCCAAAAGAAGTCCAAGTTGCAAACGCAAGAATAATACAGATACATGATAAATAATTACTTGTGCAAAGTTTACATCAATAATGCCTACGATAGGTATTGTCAACAACAACCGAAAGTTTACCGAAATAAGAAATGCTTAATCAACATCATCAAAGGTTTTAGCATTTCGACTGGCTTACCTTGGTATTTGGTCAATGAAGTGTACATCCCAATCAATTATGGTAATGAATTCTATTAGGTGTTGGCTGTCGTCATTCTAAAAGAGAGGTGCATCCGAGTTTATGACTCGATGTCGTGAAGAAGACGTTTTGGGCCGTCGTCTGAGATACAAAAGCTAGCCAAAATATTGTCTACTTACCTTGTTATGAGTGCCTTTTTGGACCAAAAGGTTTGTACTGATTGGTCGACGATTGAAGCATATCGGAATAAAATGGGTAATCCATTTGATGTACAATATGTTGAAGGAATTGCTCAACAAACCATTGGTAGCCTGTAAGTAAGTTTAAGTGTCATGATTTAGTTTCATTTCACAAATTTCACAATGCTTGCATGGACGACCAAATATGGATTATCTGCTTTTTTAAAATGCAGGGATTATGGTCTTTTTGTTGCTGCGTACGCCGAGTATTTGAGCGATGAATTATAAGTACCAAATGATGAACTTGATGCCGGATTACTCCGCAAAAGATATGTTGCTCTTTTATGAAAATACGGAGAAGCGAAAGATCAGAAGCTGTACGTAAGCGACATTAAAGATCCACAACAACAAAAGTCGAATTTTGCAGCACCGGATGAAGAACAACTTGTCCATATTAAGTAGATCTTTATAGCTTGAGTCCGTCAATGTAATAACCTATCCTTCTTGTTTTAACTTGTTGATTTATTTGTAGAGTAGATCATTTGTACCCATAATGATTTTTTTTACATTTCATTAATTTGTTGAGTTATTTCATGTAATTTCTGAAGGCTTCAACTTATTTTATGCTGTCTATGAATATAATTCAATCCTTAGTTTTGAACATGTTAATTGAAATGGAATACTAGATTCAAATATCACAACAGATAATATATCTGCTACAACAGACGACATATCTTATCAATTAGATTTAGACATATGTTGCAACATGAGATGCAACACGTAGGTCATCTGCTGATAATTATATAACAGATCTTTATACTTTCTTGATTTTTTCTAATAGATTACCTATCAGTTGCAACAGATAGATTATATGTTGCAACAGGTTATATATCTGTTGTGACAGACAAACGAAAATATCTGCATAATGCAACAGAGGACCAACCTATTCCAACAGATAATCAATCTGTCATAACAGGTATTATATATGTTACAATAGATATACTATCTGTTGCATTATAAAAATTAAACTTGGCAGTATAAAAATTATTGCCACTACATGTAAGGTGAATTGACTTGAAATAAAAAATTATTATCGTGTGTGTATCCGTGTTTGTACATATTCATCTTTATACACGAGATCCAACCATTTAGTTATTACCCCATAAGCCCATACCCATTGCATCTTTCCCACAACGACATCACACATACCAATCATTTATGTCGGTCAGCAAACACTCGATATATGCAAGTGAGTATGGCCCGCACACTGCACTAATTTTATTTTTTGGGAGTTCGATGTTCTTATTTTGACCTTCAAAATCTCATGATTCCTTCGTCAAGACTTCAGCTGGCAAATGATCCACCAGCTTACTCTGCGTCAACAACTTAGGCAACAACTTTAAGAGTGGCTGTATGTGGGCTAAAAATGTGTCATCGCTGAAGACAGGTAAGTTGCAGTCATAAACCTTGATCTTTCCCTCGTAGAGTAGTATCTCAACAACGAGAAAATGTTTGACTTCTACGTTTATGACTGCAACGATTCTCTTTGCCTTGGTCCAGCTCTTACCGTATGGATATCGCCTCTTTCCTCTAACATATTTAATCGCTTCTTCATCCTATTGGAACGTAGAAACTAACTTATCAAATTCTGGGCCACCAAAATCAGCTAGCTTACGGAAATCAGCGTACCTATCCTTGAAATTATTGTAGAAGTTAAGGTCCATTATCCTATCGGCAGCATCATAAGCATCCGGGTACGCTAATTGCCTGCCTCTCATGAGGCAGAGAATTTTATCAACATACTGTGGTATAAGAAGATAATTTTTAAATAAATTAGTAATTGTAAAGAATAAAAACACAGTGAAAAGAATCTAATGCAGAGGGTTCTCTAAATCAGTTCACAGATTACCCAGCCAATGTAACTTATACAACAGATGTGTATTATGTTGCAATAGAATATCAAGCTGTTACAACAGATTACACATCTGTTGCGTAGATTCTTCTTCATGAACCAGATTGGAAGGCTAGGTTAGCAAAAGTAAACTTACATTGTCCTCATACCACACATGTATATTTATCATATTCGTGAAGTCTTTGGCGGCAATGAATGCATGGTGTCTTCTTTTTGAACCTTCATCCTGCTATTCATGATTTTATGCAGTTCCTTCTTCTTCTCCTTGCCAAGTGCCGTGAATATGCCCACCTTCTTCAGCGGCCCTTGAACTTTAACAACTCTTAGAGCGGGAGGAGTTGCAATTTTTGCTGTTTTCAGAACGGAGAGAATTTGTCTAATTTTTCTTCTCTTCCTCCTAACCGCCACTATAGGAGTGCATGACTTCCTCACCTCATTGGATAGTATGACACCCTTCTTCGATTTCAACTCTTCGGTAACTTCAAAAATAGCCTCTATCTTTTCAAGGAGTTTATCTTCTCTGTCCTTGTACACTTTGCATTTGTAATAAGAACATAAAGGTGAGGAGGGGTAAGAGGGACTACTGTAAGGGTGAGAGGGACCGATGTAGGAGTGAGAGGGACCTGTGCACGGGGTGTTTTCAAAAGTATTTTTTTTCTAAGCACCAATATACTCATAGTCACGACTGGCAGCAACAACATTATCAGGATGGTTTTCACTATCACAAACAACTTCACCAGCAACCCCTAGAAGAAGCACCCAGATCTATTGCAGTTTGAGGTGAAGAACTTCAACATTAGGCTGACCTTGCCTAACTACTCTTCTTATGGATGTTGCTCCAACCAATTCCTCCTTTATTAACTCCATCGTTGGGTTTTCTTTTGTATCAACAAGACCCAGAGTAAGAAAAAAAGTCATCCCCAGCTCATCAATGATAGGAACGATCCAAGGATGCACAACTTATAAAAAAAGACAGGAGACACTTAAATCATATAATAATAATTTATAGTCAGTTGGGTTACATGGATGTTAACACAACCAACTTATACAATAAAAGATCTAGATGCCGCAACAACTGATTTGTATATCACAACAGATTGACAATATGTTGCATAAAATTACATATTTGTTGCATAATTTGTATCAGATGGTTAATCTGTTGAGTTGGGTTTAGAGAAACAGAGCAACAAATGGTTAATATATAGCAAAATATGGATTGCCTGCCGCAATATATTACCCATCTATTGTACCAGCTGCAGTTGACGGGTAATCTGTTGCAATAGATGACCTATCTGTCGCAATAGATGGAACATCTATGTCAATATTTTTCTTTGAGGCAAATTATTTTAGTTGAAAGAAGACATGTTGCATCATCCAGAGGGTTAAAGAGATCAACCTCCTTAATATATTTTATGCTGCTCTTTGTTGTAGCCAACCACCTAAGGATCCTTGGATGAGAAACCTTATCTGGGTAATTCTTGAACTGCTTTTGGAGGGAAGGAATGGCTTCACATGCCCAAGCCTAAAAATTGTAAACAGGAAGCAAGCAAAAAAGTCATAATAACTATATTCAATATAAATTAATGGATGAGTAAAAATAGTGATCAAAGCCCAGGGAAAGTCGTATAAAGTGATCATCTTTGGGGATAGCTTTATCAGTAAATATTCGACAGCTAAGTAGTATCTGTTATATCCCCAGGGATAATCATAAAATTTCTCAAAATCATCAGCAAGCGCCAACAAATCATGTTCTATGACTTTTCTAACGTCTCTTGACAATTAAATGGAATGGACAAACCAAACTAAGCACAATTTTTCCCTATAGTGCTTTGGTATGTTTTTATTCTCTAGATCCGTCATCAAATCCTCCCCCTTGTAGCTAGGTCCAACAATGCCCAACAACCCATCTTTTTTTACCTTGCGTTTTTTAGACCGTTTGTGGGGTGTTTCCTTGATGGGAGGTTCTTTTGGATGATCGCATCTCAAGATCGTCACTATGACAAACTCTTTCAATCCAAAACAAACCGGCATGCCATAGTAGTTGATCCAGACTTCAACCATCTTTTTTACTCCCTCTTTTGTATCTTTTTCATCTCCTGCATACTTGATCCTGTGCTTGAGAACGCCATGTACCATGCTCATTGGGAAATGAAGAGTGCGGTCCTCAGATAGCTCGAGAAAGTATGCAAAACAGCTCTTCTTAAAAAGTCCATCTATATTAACAGCTCTTCTTAAAAAGTCCATCTATATTCTTCATAATACTCCTAAGTTCGTGAAAAGGTTTTCCCAACTGACATTTAAGTACAAGATCACCAAATATTGCGTTAGGGCTATTCATCGGCATCGAACCTCAAAACTTGTCAATACTAATAGTTTTGACAGAATCTTGCTGGGATTTCAATATTATTTCACACCCCATTGGTGAGAAGGAGTTATCACTTTCCTCAACTTCATTTTTCCCTGACTGAGATTGTTCTGGAAGTTCCTCCGAATCTATCTGTACTCTAGCCTTTTTTGTTTGGTGATCAGAAGTTGATCCATTTTCTCCACTTTTAGTTTCTTTTCTGTTGGGAGACATATTTTATCTACAAACAATAGAAAAATAACAAATACATTGCATTTGATGTCTACATAATTTTTAAAACAAGGTAAGACAAATTTTAATAAATTATTCTATGCCACATTACAAAAAAAATACTCCAACGGATAACCCATCAGATGGAACAAATGGGGAATCTGTTTGAAGACCTATTTGATATCTCCCAACAGATCTTCCACCCGTTGCAATAGATGGACCACCACCACCACAACCAATGCCACCACCAATGCCACCAAGACCACCACCAATGCCACCAATACCACCACCAAGACCACTGACACCACCAACAAAAACATAAATACCGACACCATCAACAACAGCCACCAACAACACAACAAACACCATCCAACAATACCAAACAGTCAATAAAACACTGAGACAAAAAATAGGATTTTCTCAGGTTCTTTCTATTTTTTTAGTATCAAAATACAAAATTGCTAACCCATTCTCGAAGATAATACAAGTAAAAGTCTTATTTTTTATCATTAACTAAAAAGCCCTAATTTTTAGAATAAAGAAAAAATATAGAACTCTTCTCGAACTCTGTTACCTGCAAATACAGAGACAACGATGGATACAAGTGAGAATGAAGTCAAAAATAACAACTATGTGGTCGGACATGGGAAGAAAATCAATCTGTTTTAAAGGGTTGAACAATATGTTGAGTGGTTGTTGTCTGTATTATTAATAGAGAGAGAGAACTTAAGATTTTAAATGAGGAAAAGTTTTTCCCGCAAATGGATGATTTGTAATTTTGGAAAAGAATGACAAGTTTTGAAATTGTTACTTTGGTCCGAATTGATCTTAATTAATTTTTAAAATTTCAAAAGATATAGTTTTTAAAATATTAAGTTAATGAGAACTCATTTCAACTCAGAGTGATCGATCGACGACTCGGGTTGGGATGAACGGAATACCAACACCATACAAATGCAACGACTCAATTGAAGTTGTTGTTAACCTTGTGAGCTCATTAATTCATCCCTAGTTCCAACTAAATCAATTTAGGTACTATTAATCTTAACATTAAGTTAATGAGAACTCATTTCAACTCAGATTGATCGATCGATGACTTAGGTCGGGATGAACGGAATACCAACACCATACAAATGCAATGACTCAATTGAAGTTGTTGTTGACCCTGTAAGCTTATTCATTCATCCCTAGTTCCACCTAAATCAATTTAGATACTATTAATCTTAACGTTAAGTTAATGAGAACTCATTTTAACTCAGAGTGATCGATCGATGACTCGGGTTGGGATGAAAGCAATACCAACATTATGCAAAAGCAACGACTCAATTGAAGTTATTGTTGATCCTGTGAGATCATTCATTCATCCCCAGTTCCACCTAAATTAATTTAGGTACTATTAATCTTAACATTAAGTTAATGAGAACTCATTTTAACTCAGAGTGATCGATCGACGACTCGAGTCGGGATGAACGTAATAGCAACACTATACAAATACAATAACTCAATTGAAGTTGTTGTTGACCCTGTGAGCTCATTCATTCATCCCTAGTTCCACCTAAATCAATTGCAATGAAATTTGTTGCAACAAACGACCGAGCTGTTGGATATTTTCAAATAAATATTCATATTTGTTGCAACAGATGACATATCTGATTTAGTTATCAAATGGACATTTGCATCTGTTGTCACAGATGACTAAGTTGTTGGGATTTTTCAAACAAATATTTATATCTGTTGCAACAGACGACATATCTGTTTGAAATCTTTTTTTTTCTTTTAATTTTATAGCAAGCTTCTGTCCGAGTAGATAAAGTAGTACTACTAAAGGCGGTAAAAAATATTTCTTGGATAAATCAAAAATCTCATTGAGTAATCTTGTCTTGTCTTTTCAATGTCACCCGTTTCCTTCCTTGTGCCCCTCAAATTATTAATGAATATTAATTAATGAATATTAAAACCCCTAATACTTCTTTCATTTTATATTAGCTAGCCCCTATTGACTTGACACATCCATTAAGAAAATATTAATTAGGGGTTTATTTTACCAAATTAGCCTTATTAATTATGATTTGAAAATATAAATTTGAATAAAAACACTTTGTTTAGTCATTTAATATTAAGGATAGTACATCTAGAAATTAGAATTATGTCATCTCTCCTTCAGCCCAAAATTTATTTATTCATCTCTCATCTTTTTCTTTCTCTCCTCTTTAGGGTTATCACAACCTTTTTTCTCTCCTTTTTCTCATAAAGATCCTTTCGGATCTAAACCGATCCATATCTTAGATTCCTTGACTGAAATTACTGTTTTGATCCCCTTTTGACATTAAGGTATGGTTCACTATTGCTCTTTCATTCTCGTCTTATTCTTTGCAAGTTATTTACATGTATTTTTTTATTTAATTACCATTTACTCATATAATATTTTTTAAAAAAATTTGAAGGAACTTTTAATTGTTGAATAAATGAATCGAGAATTTTTATTATAATATGCAAAAAAAGTCATCTATTGGGAGAAGTTTAAAAGCCTTGTTGGCAGTATTATTTTTTTGTATGTATTTTATTTATTTCTTTGTTGTTGATGCTGTTATTGATGTTGGTGGGGCTAACATTGTTGGAATTTATGGTGTGGTGTTGTTGATGGTGTTGGAACATAGGATGTTGCTTCTTTATTGTTGATGATGTGTTCGAACAAATATTGTTGTTTTCTTTGTTGTTGATGTTTTTTATTTGTTGTTTCTTTGTAGTGTTGGAACAAATATTGTTGTTTTCTTTGTTGTTGATATTTTTTATTTATTGTTTCTTTGGAGTTTATGCTATTGTTGATGTTGCAATAGACGGAGCAACTGTTGAAACAAATCAAACCACCAGCAAGGCTAATTTGATGTATTTCAACAGACTCCACATATTTTGCATCATACTCCATATATATTGCATTAGATTCCACATCTAATGTAACAGACTCCTCATCTGATTTAACAGACTCTTCATCTGATGCAACAGACTCTACATCTGTTACAACAGATAGATAATGTTCTTTCTGTGACATTAATTTTTTCCTTTTCTTTGTAGATATAAGGAACTGAAAGTTGATCAACTTTTGCCCGACCATCACAAGAGGCTGCAATAAAGATGAGTTCGGAGGAATAAGCTGCATGCAGATGAAACTACTTCATATGTGGAAGGTATGTATTACTGATAATGTTATCATGAAAACACACATAGAGTACACTAATTTTGTGAATGTTGTTTTTACCGATTAGTCATAGATCATTCAAACAAGATATCTGCAATTTTACAGTTAAGTTTGTTAGGTTCGAACTGATAAGGCTGAGGGACCATGAATATGGTTCTGATACCCTGTTAAGATTTAATATTGGTTGTTGCTCATGTTTATTTGTCAAGCATTGTGAAGAAATCTAGTTTTGGTATCGTTGTAAAGAGATTCAATAGCGATTGGACTAACTTCTAGGGTGCATTAGACTCTGAGAAGGCCTTCGAAGCCTAGCACTGCATCTAACAAGAATGGAAAACCAATATAGTTATTGCCCTATCCTAAATTTATATGGTTGTGTTGCTCGGGGTGATGATTATACGCCAGAAAGTGCAGTAGACGAATGTCTTCGAGGGGAAATAAGTGGTTGATGAAAGACTATATCACCTGAGAGCTAATTGAAGAGGATACATAGGGTAGAAATTAACTTCTAGCAAATCTGGCCGATGAAATTATGTTAAAACATAAGAAATCTGTATCAAGTGTAAATATGAAAGTGTATCTGGTAATGTAAATTCATTTGTTGTCTCTCTAAGAGAAAAATAATGCAGATGGTCACTTTGATAAGGAGCTACGACTATGTAGCATGGTCGGGATTATCACCTAGATAGAAAATAGCAGAAGAACAAGAAAGTCGCTTTAAGGAAATCGAGGATTGAAATGTTATACAGTAAGTCTAGAAAATATCCGTCAACAGCAACTACAGTTAAAGTAAGGAATCTAAGAAAAGTTGACAAATTTTGAATTTTAAATTGCATCCCTTGCCTTCTTGTTTATGGTTCTGATCAGGTCCACTGTTGTTGACCTGATCGGAACCACAAACATGATTGAAAGGTAGATTGAGTGTCACTGCCTCCTTAGCAATATGGTTATAATTGATTGTGTTTTCTAGACTTAGCATGTTTTCAACATTCCTTAGAGAAGATCAGAGACTTGTTGTAGTATGCGAATCTCAATAATTTTTAAGCGTGCCTCCGGCTTGCCGATTTGGTCTTCAAGTTTGTCGTTGCCGTCTTTGAATTTGGTATAGAGTTACTGATCTCTTGTGAGCTCGATTAGGAACACTACCTTCAAAGTTGTGGCATTGTAGAAGCCCTTCAAAATACCTTCTTCAAAATCCTTAAAGGATACATGAAGGATCGTTGTGTATATTTTTAGGTCAAAATGTTTTGATTCACAGTGAAAATATGGTCCCAACAGTTGAATAACTCACTTTTATCGAGTGTTGCTCAATGCAGCTTGCTCAACCAACCTTCAAGGGTTTTGATAAATTAATTAGCAAGGAGTTATGTAACGTTTGATCTAAATTGACTCTACCAAGCCTATCAAACATTACATAACTGCAGGTTCGTTACCCTTTTAAAACCTTTGCCCGAGTTAGTGAATAGATTAAATGATATCTCATCCTTTCGGCTGATCTCTCTTCTCCCATATAGAGAACAACATATCTGCTATGCAAAAGTCTACACTGTCGCCAGAAATGCTTTCCACAACAAAAGTCTTTAGAAGGATTGATTATTAGTCTCTCAATATCACTTTTATGACTTTCTTAACGTCTTTTCCAAATATATTGGAACTGACTAACCAAACTAAGCACAATTGCAAGAGATGTATAGAAAGTCATAAAAGTGATATTAAGAGATTACTAGTCATGCCTTCTATAGACTTTCGCTGTGGCAAGCATTTCTAACGATGGTGTCGACTTTTGCATGATGGATATATTGTCCTCTATATGGGAGAAGAATGATCAGTAAAAAGGCTGAGATATTGAGATCGTTTAATCTGTTCACCAACTTGGGCAAAGGTTTGGAGATCTTGCCCTGATACGATTTAAATGGTCACCTTAGCTTTCAATGACATCATTCAAAGTCAGTACGTGGGGCATCAAGCTTTGGACACATTAAGGAAACGGGATCCTACATGGAGGGGCCGATTTGAGTACACCAAAGAGTAATTCCATGTGTGAAAGATTGCTTGGAGAATTGAAGATTGAGGACTCACGATTTTGGGCCTTCATTAAGGACATTTTGGTTACTTAGCCTTGTCCAAGTAACATTCCATGACCACCCCTTTTCATTAAGGGCATTGTGGTCATTTTGCTATGTAATAAGTTAGACTATAAATAGGTTCTATTAGTTCATCTGAAAAGTTGACTTATCACAATATTACTTAATTTAATCAAGTCATAACTTTTCACAGCAAGTAATAAATGTTATTCATAAATGGAGGTGAACAGTTGCAACTTTTTGCCTAACACATTCAAGTTCAATCCTCTATAAATAGGTCCCTCCTTACTCAATCGTTCATTCTACTACACTCTATTTATTCCTTGCTTTTGTTACACCTTCAACTACTTTCTCTTCAAGGACTTGATAACTTTTTTCCGTCTATGGTAAGTTTTTTTCTTGATTTTTGTGTAAATATACGTTGTATTACATTCGAATTCTTTCTTTTCTTTACTTTTGTTTTTACGTGTGTGTTTTGTCAACTTATGCGTTTTCTAGATATGACTGATCCAATGTGGGATGTAGCTATTTTACGAGACGCCATGCGAGGATTGCGGAAGGAGGTTCATGACCTGCAGTGGGAGTTGACCGCCGTAAGAGTAAGGATGCTGTGGGAGATCCGCAGGTTGAGGAGGGCGCTGCTGTTGCCGGATGAAGATTGGCTGGCCGACCATACAAATAATAATGATGATAATAATAATTACCCTTTTTTTTTCTTTTACCTATGTATTTTTATTTTTTTTTGTTTAATAAAAAATTTATGTTTGGTGAATTTGACGTTTTAATTCTTATTTAATTTTCATGCTGTCTATTTCTTTTTCTCAACGAATGACAGGTCTACAATTAAGGAATAATTTGAATCCAGTATCAATGGCAAGAATAACATATGAGTTGAGTTATCTGTTGGGTTTGTGACAGGAGCTGCATTTTATTGTTCGAAATAGATTATTCATCTGTTGCAACAAAATAATTATCTGTTGCAACAGATAAATATTCTTTTGCAACCGATATATATTCTGTTGCAACTGATTACTTGTCTGTTGGAATAGATAACTAATTTGATGCAACAGATTATTTATCTGTTGAAACAGATTACTAATCCGGTGCAACATATTATTAATCTGTTGCAACAGAATACCCATCTATTCGATTCATATTAGGACACCTAGAACCATAAATATGAATCCAACATGAGTCTACTGTTGTAACAGATAATTTATCTGGTGCCACAGATGATGGATCTGTTTAAACAGATTGCTCTTATGTTGCATTGATGTTTGCGTGCTAGCTAGTGTTGAAAAAACAGCATACTAACAATTACCTTGATGACAAATTCAACTAAAAAACATAATTTGACTTACCAAAGTCTCTTCTCAAATAAATACCAATGTTGAAATGTTGAAAGTGATGTACGAAACAAAATTTGACATAAGAAATTGGTCAAAGAGCAGCAGTTACGGTAACAACAACAACAATAATGGTCAACAAGAAGAATATGAAGATGATAATGAAGTATAAGATGATGATAATGCATCAGAAGATGATGAATAAAACAGCATCAATAATGAACAACAAATATCGCGAAGAGAGAGAAAATAACAATGGATGAGGAGAGAGAAAAACGTGTCTTTTTTCCCCTTCATTTCTCGTTATATTAACTAACATTTGAATCAAAGTATAAATTTAAAAACTTGTGGGTTATTTTAAAATTTTCTAAACTTTCTTAATCCATAATTAAGTAATTGTTACCTCCACTCAGTTATTAACATTTGTGTCACCTATACCTCATTTTAAATGTTTTTTGTCACCTGTAGCCCAAATCCCCAAGAAACTTTGTTCTTAATAAAGGTGAGTTCGCAAATTTATCGATATCAAGTTCGTAAAAAATAAACTCTAAAAATTTCTTCGTCTTATTTATACTCTTCTTCAATTTCTATATTACATACTCTTTTTTTGCGAGATCCTGGAGATCCCTTATACAATTCAAAATCAATTTTAAGCTTTGGTTTTTTGCACTATATATGTTTCCTTAGGTTGTTTTTTCTACCAAGAATGAGAAAGCCTCGTTTTATAAAAGTACAGGATTCAGATAAATTCGCTATTTGAAAATTAAATCGGCTTTATGTTTAGATCAGAATACATGTTTGATTACTAATGAAAGATGATTGTTTCCAATAATTGATGGAAAATAAATTTCAACCACAAAAGGCAGCTCGGTGCATTAAAGCTATCGCCATGCGCAGTGTTCGGAGAAGGGTCCCACCACAAGGGTGTATCGTACGCAACCTTACCTTGCATTTCTGTCAAAAACTGTTTCCAAGGCTTGAAAACGTGACCTCCTAGTCACATGACAACAACTTTACCAGTTACTCCAAGACTCCCTTCAAATTTCAACCACAAACAAAAATATTTAAAAATATATATTTAATTTTATTAATGAATATTCTTGTGAGTATAATTTTATTTCTCCCTTGATTCTTTGATCCCATGATTTGTGGGCTATTGGTAGATGCATCTATAAGGAATATTTGCCAGGCGTAATTTAGGGTTTAGTCGCAATTTAGGGTATAGAGTAGAGACGCCAACAAACTTGGTTTACGATAAAGTAGTCTGAATTCTAACAGAAATTGAATTTTCTTATAGAGTCCCTAAAATTTCGATGTCTACTATATATATATATATATACACTCACCTGTGGAATTATACAGAAAGCAAGATTGGTGCAGTTCCAGACCATTCAAGGAGATTTGGTGCTGTTGCTGTGCCCCCTCCAAATTCTAATACTTGAAAGGGACCATTTTTATTGCTAAATATTATTGAAGACCCGTCAAAGAAGAAAATGTTCTTTATAAAGATCTTTTCAAATTTAGGGTCGAAATAAAGAATCCTAGCTAAGAATAGATGGATTCTACGAATGATTCATAGATCATAGCTTATATTGTATTGTATTAACGTTACGTTTGAATAAATTATGTTGTTAATTGACTTAATTATATTATATATTTTCTATAATATAGAAGAGTGGAGGTAAGCTAGTCAGGGTCGTCCTGCTAGCTTGCCGTCTTTCACCTGCTTTCTCCGTAATTTTACGATATCATTTTTAATTAATTATTATGTTATTTATGTATTAAAAAATTTAAAAAATAATATAGACATTTATGACACGTCTGCTTCCGCTGCTTCAATTGTAATTTTACTATTTCACCCCTAATTAATTATTTAAATCAATAAAATAAATTAAAAATGATAAATTAACTATTGATGTTTTAAATTAACTTGATTTCTTATATGAGACCCACTTAATTTTTTTTCACAACTATTTTTATAGTAATTTTGTTATATCACTTTTAATAAATTATTATGAGTAATTTAAGACATGTTTGTTTTGTTAGTTCAATCATGATATTTGATTGACCGTCAAAATTATATATGTCAATTAAATTGGAATAGAAGAAAAAATATTATAAATCACAATAATTAAAAATTTAAATTAGATATAATACCCTATTACTCCTGAACTATATCCAAAACGGTGGACACACCCCTCAACTTAAAGGTGGTCCTATTACCCCCTGGACTAATTAAAAGTGTAATTTTGACACCCTTATTGCCTACATGGCACATACGTGGCACAACACACTAAAGTGTCCACGTAGGCACACGTGTGTGCCACGTATGTGTCACGTAGGCACTAAGGGTGTCAAAATTACACTTTTAATTAGTTTAGGAGGGTAATAGGACCCCCTTTAAGTTGTGGTGTGTCACAACCGTTTTGAGTATAGTTCAGGGGGTAATAGGGTATTTTCTCTTTAAATTATTTTTAAAATATAATTGACTATCAATGTCACAAAAATTTGGATAAGGAGGAAATTATTAACGACAATAGCTAACGACTTAAATAATAAATTACAATGTCAGAAAAAATTATAAATTACAATAACTAACAACTTAAAATATCTAAAAACATATTAAAAATATAATTGATTATATATCTTGTTAGTACTATATAGAAGTGCGATAAAGTAGACACCTCTTCGTCGACGTGTCTACTTGCTCCGTGATTTTACTATTTCACCTCTAATTAATTATTCTATGTTATTTACGTATTATAAAATCAATAATATTTAATAAAAAATAAAATAGACATTTATGACATATCCGCTTTAGCTGCTTCAAGTAATTTTATTACTTCACCCCTAATTAATTATTTAAGTCATTTAAGTATTAAAAAATTAATAATATCTAATAAAAAGATGAAATAGATAAAAAAAAAAAAAAGCTAAATTAACTATTGATGTTTTAAATTAACTTGACATCTTATATGAGACTCATATAAATTTCTTTCACAAATATTTTTAATAGTTATTTTGTTATATTACTTCTAATAAGTTATTATGAGTAATTTAAGACATGTCTGTTTCGGTACTTCAACCATGATATTTGGTTAACTGTTGAAATTATATGTGTCACATAAATTGGAATAGAAGAAAAAATATTATAAATAATAATAATTAAAAGCTTAAATTATTTTTAAAATATAATTGTCTATCAATGCCACAAAATTTAGATAAGGAGAGTATTATTAATTACAATAGCTAAGAACTTAAAATAGTAAATTATAGTGCTAAAAAAGTATTAAAAATTATAATAATTAACAACTTAAATATCTAAAAACATATTAAACATATAATCAATTATTTAAATTTTATTTATATTACATAAATTGATAAAAAAAATAATATATATTAGCACGGGGGCTTTTGGTATCTAGTTATAATATAAGAACAAATAAATTTAGTGCATTTTTAGCACTATCAACCTATATTCTCTTTTACTTTGATAAAAAATTCAAACGTCTATGCAAACTAACAATAAATAATAGAAAAACCATTATAGCATGTTGTCTTTTTTTGACATGAAGTGAACTACTCTTTTAATACCCCTCAACATTCTGCATCAGCAGAATTTTGTTTTCTTTACTTGTTTAATATTTTTTCTAGATTTAATATTGTTAGTTTCTTTTAATCAGTAAATACATTAACCGCTAAAAAATTGAACCTCGAACGAGGTTGAATCGTATCACGTGTTGTTGACTTACTTATAAATTCAATTCCACAACCATCATAAACAGAAGCTGCATAAAAAATGATGCAAAGAATCCCATAAAACACACAACTCGCGAGATAATGTTTTACTGGGTGTTATTTGACACAACAACTGTACATTTGGAGGAATTGTACTTGTGCTGATAACGTATTAGGAAATAATATAACAAGATCAGAAGAATAAGGTAGAGAGAGAAGAAAAGAGAAAATGTTTCTTTAATCTCTCAAGGGATTAATTACAATGAAGAAAATCCCTCTATATATATGAGAAAATGCTACTAATTTTTTCTCTCTCAAAAAGATAGACAATCATATAACTTGATAGGGTCGATTTGGGATAGTTAGATTTGTTTGTGGGTGAAAAGCACACATTACGGCTTTAACTTCGGATTAGCAGTAAATGTTTTCAAAAAAATAAATAATGTAAGCAAAAATCTGAACAAATTGAACCAAACAATAATTAGGAACAAATCAGTAACGACACTGGAGAGCACAATCCTTCTTATTGTTGGGATGAGATCGAGTATGAGCATAATAGCAAGAGAATAGTAGAACAGATAAAGGAAAATATATAAAGAAAACTTAAGAACCTAGCAAAAAGATATTTTATTGTTGTTAGATAGAGATGAACAAAAATAAATCTTTTACAATGGGGGAAGGAGTATATAATTATAGGGCGCCATCATTTTTTATGGCCAATAGAAGATTGTCACTCATCCTTGTGTTTGCTAAGGGCTGCTAGTGCTCTCTAGAATCCATGGTAAAGTATCCTTCCATTTGTTTGTTAGTGCGCAGTCATCATCTCCAGCTGGCCTCAAGCGACTTTTCTCTTGCCCGAGTAGACACTCCTTGATATCGATACTACTTCTCGAGATGATGCCGGCATGGGCCGATTGCTCTTAGACCCGGCCCAAATTGCCCCCGTTGATCCAATCCTTATCGAAGCCAATTTTACCGCATACGATATTCACTATAACTTAATAGACATTCGCTACACCCTCATTCCTTTTTATATTTTTTTTTAGAGTCATGTATCACAATCCTAAGTAATGTATCCGGTCAATACAAAATTTAAAATTTTATGTAATTTTGAAAGAATGGGGATATAATATAATTAGGCGCTAAATAGTTGAAATTTATAAAAATTATCTACAAAAATAATAGGTATTAATATTTTAGTGGTAATTGCCACCATTGAAGAGTTACATTGCTATGACAAGCTAACACATTGCAAATATAAGCCACCTCCTAAGCTAATACTTCCCATCTTCTATTGTTGTGCTCAAAGATTCTTTGATTCCTCTCTAGCCATGCTGCATGGAGGGGTGTTCATGGGTCGTTTTGGATTGATTATTGGTCAAAATCATAACCAAACTAACTTGATCGATTTTTAAATTTCTAAAATCAAACCAAATCAAACAAAAAAATAACCGTCGGTTAGGTTCTTGTCGGTTTAGTTCAGTTTGATTTGATTTTTTCGGTTTATAACTTTAGCTAATATAAAGTTGAAAATTCAAAAAAAAAAAAACAAATCCAATCTAACATATGAGATGTCAACCGAGTGTTGTATCTCAACCTTGAAACTAAAATGTCAACTGAGTGTTATACTTCGGCAAAACCATAAACAACACCATATGAACACTTAAAAAAATAGTTAAAAACTATATTTAACAGAATGATATGACAATTAGGAACAAATCAGTAATGACACCGGAGAGCACAATCCTTCTTCTTATTGTTGGGATGAGACTGAGCTCGAGCATAATAGCAAGAGAATAGTAGAACAGATAAAGGAAAACAGAGAAAAATTAAGAACCCAGCTAAAAGATATTTTATTGTTGTTAGATAGAGATGAGCAAAAATAAATCGTTTACAATGGGGGAAGGAGTATCTAATTATAGGGCGCCATCATTGTCTGTGGCCAATAGGAGACTGTCACTCATTCTTGTGTTTGCTGATGACTGCTAGTGCTCTGTAAAATCCATGATACAGTGTCCTTCCATTTGTTTGTTAGTGTCCGGTCATCATCTCCAGCTGGCCTCAAGTGACTTTTCTCTTGCTCGAGTAGACACTCTCAGGTATCGATACTACTTCTCGAGATGGTGCCGTTGCGGGCCGATTCCTCTCAGACCTGACCCGAATTGCCCCCGTTGATCCAATCCTTATCGAAGCCAATTTTACCCCATACGATATTCACTATAACTTGATAGACATTCGCTACACCCTCATTCCTTTTTATATGCTTTTTTAGAGTCAACGATATAAATTTTGACCAACATTTTAAGATGTATTTCTTAATTAAATTAAAAAAAAAAATTGTAATTTATAGTACTTTTGCATATAGTATTTGAATATTTGAATTTTAATTTAAAAATAAATTAATTTTATTTAATTTATCTTTGAAATTTAGTCAAATTAATTGATGAAAAATAAATAGAGAATATAGAAAAGAGTAAAGGGAGTATCATTTATGGAGGAGGAAGTATTAAATGTTAACATCAAGTTGGAAACTGCCTAGAAGATGCAAAGAATTCCACAGTATTATCAGTTTGACAAACAAAAGGCTTAAAATGAAAGTCTAAAGTCATCGTCTTAACTTTCCTTTTTTTTTTTCCTTCTAAATTCTAACATTCCAAATGATCTAAAATATAGCGGTCGATTCAGAAATTAAATTTTATGAGTTTAATATTTAAGATAATTTTTATTGAATTGAACCTATCATATCTTTAAGTTTATTGCGATCATAAGTAATGTATCGCGACACATGCTAAATAATGTATCATGATCCTAAGTAATGTATCCGGTCAATTTAAAATTTAAAATTTTATATAATTTTAAAAAGAATAGGGATAGAATATAATTAGGTGCTAAACAGTTGAAATTTATAAAAATGGCCTCAAAAAATAATAGTATTAATATTTTAGTAGTAACTGCTACCAATGAAGAGTCACAATGCTATGACAAGCTAACACATTGCAAATAAAAGCAACCTCACAAGCTAATACTTCCCATCTTCTATTATTGTGCTCAAAGATTCTCTGATTCCTCTCTAGCCACATTGCATAGACAAATTCAGTGTTGAATATATCAATTTTTGTTTTTACTATATCTACAATTATAATTGTAAGACATTGATTTTTACTTTAATGACTTTTATTGTCTTCTTGAATAGTTATTATTTTACCCTTATTCTTTTTCAATATCTCTAACTCCTCTAATGTTTCAATCTCTTTATAACTTACCATTGATGAGCCATATTATTTCTTTTAAGGAAAATTTCAGAAATAGCAACTCTTTAGTCTTAATTATAACTTTTATCAACAGTTTCATAATTACGAAAAGTAGCAAATTGTATTTTGTATTTAAGTAAAATGTTGCTATATAAATACATATACAAATATATATGTATTACTCATAAATACATATGCACAACTGAAAAATACATATTCTTCCATTACTATGAAATGGGTAAAATATTGCTACTTTTGTTATAAGCTGTAATTTTTAAAAAGTGTTGTTATTTATTGTAATTATAATCTTAAGGAGGCTAGTTTCTTAATTTTTCCTTCTTTTAATGACCATAATCATTTTGAGTCATGACCCATTAATATTTGATAACAATTATGACTTTTTTTTGTTAACATTGACAATCCATTTGATGAATTTTCTTATTACATAAAACAACTCAATCTTCTTCTTTGAGAAATAGACTAGACAAATATCCTCCTATGATGTGTAAATATAGTGTTGTGTTGTAAGGCAAAGTGAGGATTGAGTTATACTCTTAATCTAGTTCATAATTGTTATAGACAGTGTATTACTCTGCAAAATACACTTAATGATTGGACATATATGAAATGTGGAGTGGTGCTGCTCCTATGAAATTGTGACAAATTTTTAGAATACCCATGAATACCTGGACACACGCATAGCCTCTTAGCACAAAATCACGATAACGATAAAGATTGTGCGTTATTTTATTTAGATCTGGTTCATAATGGACACCAAATTCAACACGTCGTACTTGTATTTGAAAATCCAACAAAACTTATTTCATTCTATTTCTTAATAGTTTTTGAGACATATAGTGGATTGTACGATATATCAAAACGACATTACTATGTCTACAACTATAATTGCAAGAC
>NC_061111.1:243228161-243254718 GCF_002878395.1 Capsicum annuum | reverse complement strand
AAAAAGAAAGAAACATTCTCTTTTAAAAAGATTAAAAATAAAAAATAAGACAAACAAATACTCCATGTGTTCCATATTATTTTTTACATTTTTTTTTTCACCGCTTAAACTCATGATCTTCTTGTAAGCAACTCTAATTGTCATGCAAAGGTTCTCTTCTATTAACTTACACAATAATTTTGTGGAATATTTTAGCTGGAATAATATGTCTAGTACTAGTTCCCAATAGCTAATTAATCCTCTAACAGATCATGTACGTTTTCCTCTCTCAATTTATTATCACAAGGTAAGTCTCCTTAATGTCATTAAACTAAATACTTATGGCGTTTCCATTTTGTCTTTGTGATGTTAATTACCTTCATTAACAATGTATGTTACTCTTACCACTAATGTATAGTATTTATATCCTCATAAACATCTCAGATTATTCATCCAAGTGCTTATAGGAAGATGAGTATCAAGTTGATTCTTTTGTTTGTTGTGTGTGTTTTCGGGCAAGCGACATATGCAAGGAAGCTTCTTCAGCTTCCAGCTATGAACATCCCTGGCATTGGTGGAGTTGAACAAATCATCGGAGGTATTATTGATGGTGGTGGTGGTGGTGGCGGAGGTGGTGGTGGAGGAGGAGGTGAGAATGGTGGATATGGTGGGGGATTAGGAGCTGGATTTGGTAAAGGATCAGGTCCTGATGGAGGAGGAAAAGGTGGTGGTGGTGGAGGCGGTGGTGGAGGAGGTGAGAATGGAGGATCGGGTGGGGGATTAGGAGGTGGCTTTGGCAATGGAGATAGCGATGGAGGTGGAGGAGGTGGCGGCGGCGGTGGTGGAGGAGGTGAGAATGGAGGATATGGTGGGGGATTAGGAGGTGGCTTTGGTAGTGGAGGAAGCGAAGGAGGAGGAGGAGGTGGCGGTGGCGGAGGAGGTGGAGGAGGAGGTGAAAATGGTGGATCTGGCTGGGGAATAGGAGGTGGCTATGGTGGTGGATCTGGCGAAAATGGAGGCAGTGGTGGTGGTGGCGGCGGTGGAGGAGGGGTGAATGGTGGATCTGGAGGGGGAATGGGAGGTGGCTACGGTAGTGGATTAGGTAGCACTGGAGGACACGACAATGTCGTAGGTGAAGATGGTGGCAGTGATTATGATGCAGGAGCAGGTGAAGGCGATGGAGATATGGTGCCGATAAATCTAATTGAAGTTTAAATGAAAGGCCTCTTTATAGGCTTTGGGTTTAATACCATTTTGACCGGATTCTTTTTAATAGTATAGAAATTAGAATAAAGAAATAAAGACGATTGTCATCAAATCATATTCTTCTTTTATCAACCCCTTTTCACTAATAACTAAATCGTGATTCATAATTTTATGAATTTTGAGTTGTGCATTGTTCTTGAAGTTGTCATTAATTATATAAGTGAATTGAGTTTTCTTTTTATTTATATTACAATTAAATCTAATCAATGATATGTGGGACAAAACCGAACGAGATGTATACATATTTTATCTTGATACGATACAATGTGATTTGTATTATATCAAGATACACAATCTTTTGGAGAGATCAAACTCTCGTGTAACAATATCCCACCACCTGGAGGTATTGGTAGACCCTTGTGATCAGGCCCTTCCTTAAACCCATATCGGTGTGTCAGTTCACCGGACTGCCCTTTTAGAGCCAAGTCATGCCCATAAGCAATACTAATACCAAGCAAGCACACAATCTTTTGGAGATATTGGTATTTCATGATCAATAATTAGAGGCCCTACTAGATTGCTTCTTCTGTCTCATTCTTTGAATGTAGTCACGAAAAATGGTCAAAAACAAAGTTCAATTTGATTGAGCCATCACTTGAAGAACGTAGAATACATTTGGCTAAGTGGCCAATGAATTCAAGTTTTAGTTATGTGATGTTGAATGACTGGATGTCAGTGTCCACAAGACATAAAGGTTAATATGATGGTCCAGTTATGGTCTTTTCAGTCCTTTATGGTCTTTTCGGAAGGATTCAGATCGATGGTTGGCACTTGTTGTAGGTCCTCCTACACCTAATGGTAAAGCTTCTGATGATATGGTGCAAATTAAACATATTTTTTTTATGGATTTTACTGTCAAAGAGGATTATCAGGACATATATTCGAAGGATACTGTGGATATTAACCTGGAGGTAGAGACCCCTTTAACCCCAATTTGGATCACCTTGACTGGCCTTAAATGGCATTATTTCAATTGGGATGCTGTCCTTCGGATCACCTCCCCTATCGGTACATTATTGAGGATTGATAAAGCGAGTAATGTCAGGTCTCAGCTTAACTTTGCCAGAGAAATGAAGCTGGGGGATTATGCAGGACATAGAATATGATTTTATTCCGGATTATTGTTTTGTTTACAAAAAGGAGGGGCATATTGAAGACGAGTGCTTTGATTGGAAAGAACAGAAATGTCGATGACAATAGAGCTAACCAGTTGGCTTTGGGGTCTTCTAGTATAGCATCTGCTAGTGATAATAGTAAGCTGAACATTATAGAACATCACAAAGGGAACCAATTACGCCAACTTACCGATGAAGGAGAAGAGCGATCTGAATCTTTCCCTCACCCACAACACCAAATGCTATAGAAATCAGGTCGCGAGGAAGCAAAGACACTCTACAGTGAATAGGCAAAGAATCCAAAAGGGTGCAAGAGCTAACTTGAGCTGGAAAACCAAGATGAAGTTGCTAGATAGACACCCACAGATATGGATCCTCTAGATCAAGCCAACGAGGAAGTGCAAAAGAAGTTTTTGTCCAAATTGCAAGCTGGTCAAGAAACAATGATCAACAGAAGGGAAACAACAGTGGAACATGTAGTGCGCCAGATATCTTTCTTACCAAACTTGACTAGTCATCCGATTACTACTATGAACTTTCAACAACTTGAATTGATGGATGAGCCTTGTTCATCCAATGGGAATGGAACAGTGGCCCGCAAAGATAAAACCCCTAGCACTAAGAGAGGCACAAACCAACTGACTGGACAACTTACTCTTGCTAGCACAAGGAGTTCTTGTCAACAACTAATGGGTGAACTTTGTCTATCTACTAGTAATATAGCAGTGGCTATCAAAACTAAAACACCTAAGCAAGCTGGAACTTGTAAAACTCCTATTAACTGAGAATCATGTTAAGCTTCTTACAAAGGACACATTCCAGTATGTATGGAATATGTGTTGCAACATTTATCAGGATTCAAAAGTTAAATTAGTCAGAGAATGCAAAATACATGTAAATATGTAATTGTGATGCTTTATCCTCTAGACTAACCTTGCAGACACACTTATAATTTATTTAACCTTTTTTCTGTTAAAACAAATGTAATTGTAGTCAAAACAACTCCTTGACTGCAAGTAAAACCATTCATAAGAGGGATTGGAGCAAGTCTAAACCCATCTTGCTCAAACAAGCATGAGAAAGATGGCCATTTACTCCAGAATGTTCAGGATTCATCAAAGCATGAGTTACCTTTCTATGACCTCACAACAGCAAGAAAACAAAAAAGTATGATCAGCTAAATATACTAAATAAATAATCTGATGGAGACATAAGACAGCAACTCACCCGTGTTCACCTCTCCTTGAGCTTGTTGCCTGCAAAACAGAAGCACGTGTAAGCTATCCAATTAGGGATGCATTATCATGATTCTCAGTTAATATGAGTTTAAATATTTGTACTAAGTGTTAAACAGTGGACAGTAAATCCCAGGGCCCTCATGGCTGGTTCAGACATGACCTAAACCAACACTACAACTGATCAATTAGCTCTTCGTTCTTTAAAATCTCAAATCATTTTGGATCCTTTTCACTTCTTGAATGAAAGTTGGTCTCCCGCTACTTCTGTTTGCCATTGGGTTGGAGTCACTTGTGGCTCTCGCCACCAAAGAGTGAAATCCTTGAATCTTTCCAACATGGATCTTACGGGGGCAGAATTCCACGTGATGTTGGAAACCTCACATTTCTTGTTTTTCTTGACTTGAAAAGCAATAATTTTCAGGGAAATTTGCCTCAAGAAATGGCACACTTGTGCCGACTTAAGTTTCTTGATTTAAGTTTCAACAACTTCAGTGGGGAGGTTCCCTCTTGGTTTGGATTCTTACACCAACTTCAAGATCTAAATATTGGAAATAATAGTTTCACTGGTTTCATCCCTTCTTCATTTTCTAACAGTAGTGAATCTTACAATTTGGTGAAAATGGTATTAAACCTAAAGCCTATAACGAGGCCTTCATTTAAACTTCAATTAGATTAATTGGCACCATATCTCCATCGCCTTCACCTGCTCTTGCATCAAAATCACTGCCGCCATTTTCACCTCCTACACTGTCGCCTCCTCCTTTTGAAGGGGAGCCTTGGAGAGTAACTGTTAAAGTTTCTATGTTACAAAGTGGTCACGGGTTCTAGCTTTGGAAACAGCCTCGGGCAGAAATGTAAGGTAAGGCTGCGTAAAATATACCCTTCTGGTGGAGCCCTTCCGCGAACACCGCGGATAGCGTTAGCCTTAGTACACTGGACTGCCCTTTCCTCCAGTGCTACCTAATCCATGACCAAAGCTACCTCCCATTCCCTATCCAAATCCACCATTCCCAGCTCCTCCACCACCGCCGCCTCCACTTTCACCAGATCCACCGCCATAGCCACCTTCTATTCCCCAACCACATCCACCATTTTCATCTCCGCCGCCGCCACCACCACCTCCTTCTTCGCTTCCTCCACTACCAAAGCCACCTCTTAATCCCTCACCAGATCCACTTCCTCCACCGCCGCCACCACCTTCTCCTCCTCCATCGCTATCTCTACTGCAAAAGCCACCTCTAATCCCCAACCCGATCCACCATTTTCACCTCCTCCTCCATCAGGACCTAATCCCAGATCCACCATTCTCACCTCCTCCTCCTCCTCCTCCACCACCACAACTGACAATACCTCCGATGATTTGTTCAACTCCGCCAATGCCAGGATGTTCACGGCAAGATATGTGAGGTTTCCAAGTTCACGGGGCATTAGTCCCGTAAGATTCATATTAGAAAGATTCAAGAATCTCACTCTTTGGTGACGAGAGTTACAAGTGACTTCAATCCAATAACAAACAGAGTAGTTGGAGATCAATTTTTTATCCAAAAAGTGAAAGGGATCCAAAACAATTTGCGATTTCACTATTTATAACATTAGTACTGAAGGAACAAGAGAAAAAAAGGGTGAATCCTTTCTCTATAATAGCACAAATTGGTAGGAATATGGATATGGATAGTAATGATGTTGTTTACACGCTCTAAATAGCAAAGAGGTCTATTGCTCTTTCTGATTTTAAATCTATAAAAATCTTTTTTAATGAGAATTTTTTTAAGGAAAAAAGGGGTAGCTTTCCTTTATTCATTAAATAATTAAGTCATCTAAACACTAATAATAATAATACAACTAAAGCAACAAAAAAAGTAATTTTGTTATAAATATATTACTATATATAATGAATATCTATTTATGAAAAAGTTGAAAATCCTAACTTATAGATAAAGTTAATTTTTTCAAATAAATAAATAAAAAATTCTTCATTAAAATTAATTCCTTATGAAACCCCTCAAAAATTGCTCAAGAGAAAGAAATAAATATTTACTCTCTCTTCTCTCTATTCTTCCTGTTCTTACTTTAATATTTCATAACATGTTATCATCATAAGTTTCTAACCTAGAAATTCTTGTTCATGAGAAAAACAATAATTGGATGATAATGCAGACTACAGAGGTAAGTCTTGTTGCACTTTGACCACTGCAAAGCATGTTAATACAGAAACTATGAAAATTCATATAAAAAATGTTAGTTCTTTTATATTATTTTTCTTTTGTTACTAACTGTATAATAATATTGTATATTTAGTCTCATCATACTATGGCATAACACGTTTTGATATGGATAAGATATCGAGTTAGGGTTTTGATGCACCATGATGATAAGATATTGGGTTCAAGTCCCATTAATTTATGTCTAAGACATCTTTGTATGGATAAGATATTGAGTTTGGATCTCAATACAAGATATTGATAATGTAATGACAGTTAAGGTAAAATAATGTACTTTTGGTGAAAATTCATGAGACATGTCCTATTGAATATGCTCCATTCTTTATGTGAATACGGATGCAGTGCATAATATGTCTGAAAAAATACAAGTGATTGAATGTACAAATCTAAGTATAGAGGGACAATATGGTAATAATCATGAAAAAGTGATGATATTTTCATACGCTTATTATGATTGTAAGATATGTTAGAGAAAAAAAATTCTCTACAACCATAGGTATACCTCGATTTGCTTCTGAAGTAACAATATCTTAAAAGAGAATGTGCATCGCTATAAGATGATCACATGTGCGGTTCTTTTCAACCTACAGTTTGACATTCATAAAATTGTTTGCTCAATAAAATTGAGTTAAGAGCATGGTTTTTAGATTGTGTAATCAAGACAATTCGTCTTGATAATGTTGGTTTGACATTGAATGTCTTTGATAAATAGTTGAACTATTGCTTATGAGAACAAAGGTTTATGTGTTGGTCTGAAATATGATATATTTCATACCATAGAACTTGTTTATATTAGATCTAAAATTATGATTAATTCCTCCTTCTCAATTGGTTCAAGGTCAGAAACCAATTATTCCATCTAGTAGTTTTGATATGTGGTACTTGATTAATAAATATACCATGGTGCATAAAGATAAATTCTCTAAAATAAATTGAGATGTATGTTAGTTTTCCTAACATGAAGGAGAGATAATAAACAACTAAGAAATATGTTGTGAATTATCATCAATATGATCCTTATTCAAAAGATAATTCAAGTTAAATGCTAGGAGCATTTGCTGACTCGAAAATTGATATTATATTTAGTTGTAGATGCTCCAATTAAATATCCCTAAAGGACAAAGTCTACTACATGTATGAAGCATAGTAGATCAATCAATTCTAAAAGCAATAATTCTTAAAAAGGATAAGGAACAAATAATCGTGATAAGAAGGTGATACGCTTTTAAAGAGCCTATGACATAATACTTCATGAAACCTTATGAAAGGTTCAAGTGCCTGAAAATAATGAACTGATAAGATCTCAAAATATTATATCACATTTTGAATCAACACAAAATGATATATCATTAGTAATAGCTTTGATACAATGTTGACGCAATATTGTAAAGATTACGAGGATCTGAATTCTACGTTTCCCTAAGCATGCTTACGTAGAAATATTTATCAAGTGACATGAAAGGATGCATCTTGGTAAGCATAATCTTATTTGATTTACAGTCCTGACACTTGAAGATGTCACACATGAAATAATGAATATTGTCACTAGACAAAATTTATATGAAAACCTTTTTAAGGATTCGAAATGTTTGAAGCATATAAAAGTTTCTAAAAAGCTTATTTATTATTCTTATAGTTCATAAATTTATAACTTGAAAATCATTAGAACTCTTGGAGAGTTTTCAAAAGCAATAAATTATTTGCTTAAGTGAGAATTATACCGAATTGAATTGGTTATGAAGTATCATATCTTAGTGCAATGGGTGTACTAATATACCTTGGAAATACGACAAGGTTTGATATAATATTTTCAATCAATTTGTTAGCAAGGTATAGTTCTGTTCCTACTAGAAGACATTAAAATGAGATTAAACACATGAGCTTATTTTATTCTAAATATTGTAGTCCTAATTTTATTGGTTATATTGATGCTGAGTACTTATCTGAACCGCATAAAGCTCTATCTCAAACAGGTTATGTGTTCATTTGTGGGGATACTGTCTTATTTTGGAGATCTACAAAGCAGTCTATCATAGCTAACTTATCGAACCATGTTGAGATAATAGCTATTGATGAAATCCAAGAGTGTGTGTGGTTGAAGTGCATGATATATCTCTTTCAAGAAAAATATGATTTAAAATGTGATAAAGTACCCACAATTTTATTTGAAGATAATGCAACATTCATAGCACAACTTATGGGAGGATTCATATAAGGAGATAAAACGAAGCATATTTCGTTAAAACTTTTCTATACATGTGAGCTCCAAAAGAATGGTGATATTAACATGCAACAAATTCGCTCAAGTGCTAATGTGGCTGATTTATTTACCAAGTCTCTTCCAACTATAACTTTAAGAAGATGGTGCACATGATCGGATGTAAAGATTCAAGGATGTTCTTATTAAGGAGGGGGGGGGGGGTTATTAATACGCGTTCACTACAAGAATATGTACTTATAGCTACGAAATCTAAGTTACGAATTTAAACATCGTAGCTATTACCTATTAATAGCCACACAAATTCGAATTTCATGACTATCTAAAATTTCATCAAATTTTTTAGTCGTGAAAGCTAATTTAACAAATCTAAATTTTAATTTTTGCTATAATTGCTAATATTCGTGCCAATAATTATCTAAATAGCTATAATTTTTCTGATACAGTAAAATGCGGTAGCTAATTATAAAATTGTCACACGATAAAAGTAATTGTAATCATAGTAATTCTTTAGCCACAAGAAGTTATTTGAAACAAAATATTGTAGCTAAATAAATAATTTTGCTTCAAGTTATAAAACTGTAACAATAGTTAAATGAGATAATCATAGATTTTTCACTATAAAATTTTTTATAGCTAATTATTAATTTTTGTCATGAGTTAAAATTTGTCATAGTAGAATAACCTTTTAGCCACAATAAATTATTTGAAGCTAAATAAATATTTTTTTAAGTTATAAAGTTGTAACTTAATAGTTATAATTATTTGTCAGTGGCTAAATGATATAACCATAAAATTATTCTTGTGATATGATATGGTAGTGAAGAATTATTTTGTATCATGGGTTGAAATTTGTTGTAACAATACTAACCTTTTAAAATTCTTCATTATTAGGCAAAAAAAAAAAAGAAAAGTCAAATTTTTAAGATCATATGTCTATTTATCACATCAGTACATAATCAATATTAGCCATCAAAAAGCTTTAGTACCTAACCTATTTAATCAGTTGTCTCTAATTAAAGTCGAGATCCATGATAACATGTGTATGAGAATATATTTTTGAGATTCATGAGAAACTTTTCAAACTTAATTAGCATAATCCATAAATAAAAGGAAAGATGACCTTATAAACAAAAAATAAAAAGAGAAATAGCTTTATAGATACTTTTTTTTTATTAAAGTAAAGTTAATAGCTTTATAGATACTTACTATTCAATAATTCCTATATATCAATAGTTGAGTATTATATGTGGATTTTTCAACAAATGTGTGTAATATTTTTATCTATTTTTTCAATAATAGACCAATCCAAATTGATTTGTCATTTTAAAGATTATGCTAATCATATAATAACAATCAGTAGAAAGGAGAAAAGAGTAAGTTTAAGAGAAGTAGCAAACAGTAAAAGTAAAAGAAGTAGCCTGTTAACCTACATCAACCAAAAGATTATAGAAAAAGCTCATAACATAATCAACTGAAACATGTGATTGAATGTCTATATAAAAATATTACAAAGAAACAAAAGTTTTTCAAACTCGAAAGTCAAGCAACACTACACCAATTCAATGAAATAATTCTCTTCTCAAACTTTATTGCACACCTTATACCTCTCAACCACTGAAAAGTAGAACATGACAGGACCTGTGTAGAATTTATAAAATAAAACAAAGCACATGTTCAACTATCACACAAAAACTTAATCTTATAAAAGAAACCATCCTGAAAAGACCAATAGAGTATAAACAATAAGTAAATAAGACATTAAAATATTTACAATAATAAATCTTCTTCATCAGTAGATAGTTCTGATTCAATGCCTTTAATGATATCATCAAATAAAGTAACTTCAGTGCTAATAACATCAAGATCATTTCTCCTCCAATTTATGAATTCTTCATCATCCACAAATGTACGCAAAGAATCACTACAAACATCTTGTTGAAAAGTCTCTTCGCCAATAACATCTCTAGTAAAATAAGTAGAATGACCATTCAGAACAATTGACCAATTGGCATGAAGATTATTCTTAACATAAAAAACTTATTCCGCCTGAGCAGCAAGCACAAATAATTCATTTGTTGTTAATTTTCTCTTAGTGTTAATAACATTAACACAATCATTTTTTTTTATTTTCACTCTTTTTTTGATGTGATCAACAGTCCACCAATCACATTTAAACAAAATAATAAGTTTAGCATTGAAATATTGAAGTTCAACTATTTCAACTAAAACACAATAGTAATTGATATTTTGGCCATTCACTACTCTTCCTACAAGAACACCACTATTTTGCCTCCTTTTTCCTCGAGTTGTTTAGTATGAAATCTAAGACTATTTATTCCAAATTCCTTGAATCTTTGGACCCCATTAAAATGACCTCTAGCCAAAGAATACAATTCACAGCTTGCTAGATGATTTGCTTCTTTGCATATTTGTACAATCAATATAAAAAATAAATTAGTTAATGATAACAATTAGTACAACAAAAGTTTAATATAAATTACAATAAAAAATAATGAATAAGTATCAAATTTAATATAAAATACAACAAAAACTTACTCGATAGAAAAATCAATCATCAAAGTTCAAGTTCTCATTTTCATCGTTCTGCTCATACTCATTGTTATATGTTAGAGTACGAGCCCTACTAATTGCCTATCAGTGGAATAGGTAAGTAAACGTAGTTCACAGAAGTAAAAACTGAACACAGTATTTTTATGTGGAAAACACCTGGCTCAAGAAAGGTGTAAAAACCACGACCTGTACCTCTACAGGATTTAACCCCATTTTCACTATAATACTTGAGCCCCAACAATCAGCAAAGTTACAAGACTTCTTGTAAACTAGAAATTAAAACTTCTAACTTCTATCACTACAAAAAAACAAATCTTCCCAAGATAAGTGTTCCTAAGTCTTCGAGTTCCCTAACTTGAAGACACAACTCCTAACTCAGTTTATAGATCACTGAGACTAGAACAATGACTCATTACAACTCAAAGAACCTACCTACTACACACAGTCTACGACTTAAGTAAGGAACCAGGTTCTTCTTCAAGTATGAGAATTGTTTTGCTGATTGTTGATTTTCTTTTCAGTGCATTGAGTGAGTTGCTTGATCATGCTTTGTTGTATATATGCACACTTGTAATACACCTGTGATGGATTCCTAGTTGATTTATACTTCTTTCTTCTTTCAACTCTATCAAGTAACTTCACTCCTTGGTGTAGCCGTTTCTCCTCCCCTGGTTGAATAGGACTCTTTTGCTTTATAATCAAAAAATATAATCAAAAAAATAATCTATAATATTACAAAAAAAATTAAAAAATAATCAAAAAACCGACCACTTGTGGTCGGTTCTTTATATATATTTTAATCATTATTTTTTTCTAAAACCGACCACCAGTTGTTGTTTTTTTTGAAAAATAAATAATTAAAAAATAATAAAAAAACCGACCACAAGTGGTCGGTTTTTTAAATATTTTTTTATTTTTTTTCAAAAAAACCGACCACTAGTGGTCGGATTTTTAATTTTTTTTAATTTTTTTTTTTAATTTGAAAAATAAATAATAATTAATACTAAAATTAATTTAATAATTATTTCAAATTTTTAAAATGAAAAAGCTACCACTTGTGGTCGCTTTTAAAAAAAAAAAAATTTTAAAAAATTAAAATCCGACCACTAGTGGTTGGTTTTTGCCTTTTTTTAGTAGTGGCAGTACATTCAAAGTACTAACTCATACCTTTCTTTTGCACTATGATATCTTATATCATAGGTTTAGATGCACGGGCTCCTGACCGTAATTAGCAGCCCAAACTATCTGTAACAAATATAGTGGCGAGTCCTCATAGTTCTAGACAAAGTTATCATTTTCATATTTCAATATTCAGATTATTTCAGTAGTTGGAGTTAGTTGGGGGCTTGTCCCATCAACTCCACCTTCTGACAGTTAGAGGCTTTCAGACTAGAGTATTTTAGACAAATGTTCAGTTTTTAGTATTGATTTTCAGTATTTAGTATTTTGATTTCAGTTTTGAACCTTATGGCAATTTTTGCCTAATTTTTGCATTATACAGTATTATTATTTAGTGATTACAGCAGGTACCATTCATGGGTTAGCTTATGGCCCTTCGGGATTATGAGCACCGTGTGATGTCCGGGGTACAGACTCGGGGAGTTACAAACTTGGTATTAGAGCCTAAGGTTCAACTGAGTTTTAGGAAGTCTGAAAGCTACGTCTAGTAAAGTCTTGTGTATGGGTGTGTAGCGCCCCATGCTTATGACTAAGAGACGATGAGGCGTTTTAGGAAAAGTTTTCCTTCTTTCAGTATTCATATCGTAAGAATGACTATGAGATCAAGTTACAGTCTCAGTCTAATCCTTTTCTTACTTCTGTTTATAAAACATGCCTCCCAAAAAGAATAACAGAAGAAGAATAAGAAATCAGCCAATACCTCAGCCCGTTCAGGTAGATCCCCTGGACGAGCATGTCTCTCACGTAGAATTCAGAGCCGCTTTTACCACTCTGACTCATTTTGTGGCAGCCCAAAATAAATGCCCAGCTGCCGTTTCGGCCAACCCAGTGGCCAATACTGCTACAGTTAGGATTTGGGACTTCACCCGAATGAACCCTCCAGACTTTACCAGGTGTAAGTCATATAAAGACCCACAGGAATTGCTTGATCAGGTGCAGAAAGTCACATATATTATGGGGGTGACTACTAGTGAGAGTGCTGAGTTGGCCGCATATTAGTTACAGGATATGGTTTACTCATGGTTCAAGCAGTGAAAGGTAGAGAGGCCCGCAGATGAAGGGCTCGTAGAATGGAAGGAGTTGTCCATTGATTTTCTAGATAGGATCTTCCTACTATAGTTGACAGAAGCTAAGGTTTTGGAGTTTATTAATCTGAAGTAGGGCAACATAACAGTGAAAGAGTATTCTCTCAAGTTTACTCAGTTGGCCAGATACGCTCCTCATGTGGTAGCAGATCGCAGATGTAAGATGAGTAAGTTTATGTCTGGTGTGTCTAACAGTGTAGTCAAGAAGTGCAGAACCGCAATGCTTATTAAGGAGATGTACATATCCAAGCTTATGGTCCATGCTAAACTGATAGAAAAGGCTAAGAATAGAGAGAAAAAGAGGGAAAGTAAGAGAGCTAAAATAGGTAGCTTCAAATTCACTTAGCCTAAGTCAGAGAGTGGTAATCGTTCTCAGTTTTTCTCGAATTCCTCAGTTCCAGCTCTGTCCTCAGTCAGTGCTCCAGTGTTGAAATTCAGAGACGACTATAAAAATAGGGTACCAGGCCCTAAACCCCAGGGTAGTGTTAGAAGTGCTCGAACAAATCCTCTTTGCCAGAAATATGGCAGAAACTACTAGGGTGTTTGTAGAGCTGGAAGTGATGTATATTTCAGATATGGCAAGCCACGCCACAGGGTCAAAGAGTGTCCTTAGGTGGGTTTGTAGAGTCAGTATAATCGTCCTTCAGATCAGTCCACCCAAATCAGCATAGTGCCACTTCCAGTGTCGCCAATGGGCAACGACCAAACAGGCTCTATGCACTCCATTCCCGACAGGATCAGAAAAGTTCTCCTAATATGGTCATTGGTACATTATAAGCTTATCATTTACATGTTTATGCTTTGCTAGATCCAGGAGCTTTTTTATCCTTTGTAACTCCCTATATAGCTGTTAACTTCGGAGTCAGTCTCGAAATTCTAGCAGAGCCCTTCCTAGTCTCTACCCCAGTGGGTAAGGCTATCATAGCACGATGGGTATACAGGAACTGTCCGATTATGGTATCTCAAAAAGTCATATCAGCAGACTTAGTAGAATTAGAGATGACAGATTTTGATGTCATTCTCGGCATGAATTGGCTTCATTCATGCTATGCTTCAGTTGAATGCAGAAATAGTTCTGAATGAACTTGTCCTTGAATGAAGGGGTAGTACTTCAATACTTAGGGATCAACTTATTTCTTAGTACTTCAATACTTAGGGATCAACTTATTTCTTACCTTAGGGTAAGAAAAGTAATATCTAAGGGATGTGTCTATCATCTCGTTTGAGTTCAAGACTCTAGTTCAGAAACCCCTAATATTGAGTCAGTATCAGTAGCATGTGAATTTCTAGATATATTTCTCGAAGATCTTCCTGGAGTCTCTCTCGAGTGGGAAATTGACTTCGGGATAAACCTTCTCTCAGATACTCAACCTATTTCTATTCTGCCATATAGAATGGCTCAAACAGAACTCAAAGAGTTGAAAGAATAGTTGAAGGATCTCCTAGATAAGGGATTTATCAGGCCCAACATATCCACTTGGGGTGCACCAATTTTATTCATGCGTAAGAAAGACGGTTCTCTCAGAATGTGTATTGACTACCGTCAGCTGAATAAAGTCACGATTAAGAAAAAGTGTCCACTTCCCAGAATCGATGACTTGTTGGACCAACTTTAGGGTGCCAACTACTTTGATAAGATAGACCTCAGATCAGGCTATCAT
Source organism: Capsicum annuum (assembly GCF_002878395.1). NCBI lineage: Eukaryota > Viridiplantae > Streptophyta > Magnoliopsida > Solanales > Solanaceae > Capsicum > Capsicum annuum. The sequence goes on along the minus strand of NC_061111.1, from coordinate 243,240,181 downwards.
TAACTCAAAGTTAGAGAATGTGACATTCTGAAAATAGCTTTCAGAACTCAGTATGGTCACTTTAAATTCTTAGTCATGTTATTTGGTCTTACTAATGCTCCAGCAGCCTTCATGGACTTGATGAACCGCGTGTTCAAGTATTACTTGGACATGTTTGTCATAGTCTTCATTGATGATATTCTTGTCTACTCCCGCAGTGAACATGATTATGCAAACCATCTCAGAATAGTCTTAAAAACTCTCAGAGCCTATCAGTTGTTCACCAAATTCAGTAAGTGCGAATTTTGGTTAAGGTCAGTAGGTTTCCTTGGCCATATAGTTTCCGACGATGGCATTAGAGTGGATCCTTAAAAGATAGAAGCAGTAAAAAACTTTCCCAGACCCATCTCTCCATCATATATCAGGAGTTTCTGGGGTTTGGCTGGCTATTACCAATGATTTGTTGAGGGATTTTCATCTATTGCGTCCCCAATGTCTAGATTAACTCAGAAAAAAGTCAAATTTCAGTGGTCAGATTCTTGTGAAAAGAGCTTAAAGGTTTAAAGACTCAACTCACTACAACCCCAGTTTTGACTCTACTAGATGGCTCATATGGGTTTGTAGTATATTGTGGTGCTTCCAGAGTTGGTTTGGGGTGTGTTTTTATGCATGTAAGGTCATATCCTATGCCTCTAGACAACTTAAGCCCTATGAAAAGAATTAACCTACTCATGATCTTGAGTTAGCAGCTGTTGTATTTGCCTTACATATTTGGAGGCATTATTTGTATGGGGTGCATGTTGATGTGTTCGCAGACCATAAAAGCCTACAGTATGTGTTTTCTCAGAAAGACCTAAACCTGCGCTAGAGAAGGTGGTTAGAGCTGTTGAAAGACTACGACATGAGTGTTATGTATCATCCGGGTAAGGCCAATGTAGTGGCTGATGCTCTCAGTAGGATGTCTATTTTGCTCACGTGGAGGATAATAAGAGAAAGTTAGTTTAGGAAGTTCATCAGCTTACCCGACCCGGTATCCGCTTAATCGATTCAGCAGAAGGTAGTGTGTTGGTGTAGAATAGTTCAGAATTATCTCTGGTTTTTGAAGTAAAGGAAAAGCAGGATAGAGATCCCAGTTTATTCAAGTTGAAGAAGTCAGTCAGAGATCAAAAAGTAAAGGTTTTCTCCCAAGGGGGAGATGGTGTGTTGCGTTTCCAGGGTCAGTTATACGTGCCAGGTGTAGATGAATTGAGGCAATGAATTCTTACAGAAGCACGTAGTGCGTGTTACTCTATTCATCTAGGGGCCACTAAGATGTATCGTGACTTGCGGGAAGTCTATTGGTGGAGTGGGATAAAAAGAGACATTGTAGCGTTTGTAGCTAAGTGCTCAACATGTCAGCAGGTCAAGATTGAGCATCAGAAGCCTAGTGGGTCTATGCAAGATTTCAGTATTCCTACTTGGAAGTGGGAGGAAGTGAACATAGACTTTGTGACGGGTTTGACTCGTGCTCATTGTCAGCACAATTCCATTTGGGTCATTGTAGATAGGATGACCAAATCATCTTACTTTTTACCAGTTTATACCTCTTATTCAGTAAAGAACTATGCCAAGCTCTATGTCAGAGAGTTGGTCAGGTTACACGGAGTCCCATTCTTCATTATCTCAGATAGATATACCCAGTTTACCTCTTATTTCTGGAAAGCCTTCCAAAAGGGTCTTGGTACCCAAGTTCACCTCAGTACAACCTTTCACCCTCAGACATATGGTCAAGCAGAAAGGACCATCTAGACTCTAGAAGATATGTTAAGAGCGTGTGCCATTGACTTTAAAGTTAGTTGGGATGACCACTAACCTTTGATTGAGTTTGATATAAAAACAATTATTATTCCAACATTCAGATGGCTTCATTTGAGGCACTCTATAGGAGGAGATGCAGATCTCTCATTGGTTGGTTTGAAGTGGGTGAGGCTGCAGTGGTAGGGCCTGACTTGGTATTCGATACCTTAAAAAAAGTTCAGTTGATCAGGGAAAGGCTTAAGACAGCTCAAAGCCAACAAAAATCATATGCAGATGTGCGAAGAAAGGATCTCGAGTTTGAGATAAAGGATTATGTGTTTTTGAAAATCTCTCCTGTGAAAGGGGTGAAGAGGTTTGGTAAGAAGGGGAAGCTCAGTCCCCGATATGTCGATCCTTACCGAATTCTCAGTCGTTTCGAAAAGGTAGCTTATGAGCTTAAGTTGCCTTCAGATTTAGCTTCAGTGCACCCAGTGTTCCATGTGTCTTTGCTAAAGAAGTGCATAGGTGAACCAGTAGCAGTAGTCCCGATAAAGGGGATTGAAGTCCAGAATAGCCTCTCTTATGAGGAAATTCCTGTCGAAATTCTCGATTTTCAGGTTCGCAGATTGAGGAACAAAGAAGTCCCTATAGTCAAAGTTCTTTGACGAAATTAGTCCATTGAGGGGGCTACTTGGGAAGAAGAAGAAGATATGTGGACCAAGTATCCTCACCTCTTCTCCGCAAACTCAGACTCAGTTCAAGGTAACCGTTTTCCTTGAATTTACCCAGTTCCATACTCAAATTACCTTTACAACTTTGTATTGATTCAGTTGCATAGCATTCTCATATCATGCATACCTTCATGAAACAACTCAGTCCTATGTCATGTTTTTAGAACTCAGTCATGCTTCAGTTATGCATGTTTAGTATAAAATCTCACTATACCAGTACTTTCAGTCATGTAATCATATTTCAGTTGTGCGTGTTCAGTTTATAAATTCAGTCTATTAGTATTCTTAGCTTAGTCAGTCTAATTTGAGGACAAATGTTCCTAACGGGGAGATATTGTAAGACACTGCAAAATATTAAGCTTAACTCAGTCCGTTAAAGCTTGAAAAGAGGTCCCAAACTTAGAAATTTCAGCTAAGTGCTCATACTTAGAAGTATTTTAGCCTTCGTAAGTTGGCAATCCTATTTCATGGCCTTTATGACCTTAAAATATTAATTTTTAGGTTGATTCATGATCAGGAATGTTAGTTGGTCACATCGGGTGAGTTTCAGATTTTTTGGACCACATTTGAACCATGTTTGGGTGACAAAATAGTGGGTAGACGCGTCGTGTTACCCATCGCATCGACGGATAATTTTTCCCCAACTTTCAGTGCAATTTCAGTGAACCAACCCGAACTCGACGCGATGCGTTGGTAATCACATTAATGCCATCAACGCAGCGCGTCGATTTACGCGTCACTGGACACATTTTCAGTCATTAAAAGCCCGCATCCAGAGGGATAATTGGGTCATTTTTCACCTATATTCATCCCCAAAAATACCAGATTAAGTCATTCTTAGGGTAAAAACACTCATTATTCACTAAAATCCCCTCAAGAACAAACCCTAGTCTATCAAGTCAGGATCAAGATTCAAGAATTTCACCATCAATCTTCACGAATTCAAGCATCAAGGTATGTTAGGTGTTCATCCAAGGGTTTCATCAAGATCAAGATTCAAGAAATTCACCATCAATATTCAAGAATTCAAGCATCAAGGTATGTTAGGTGTTCATCCAAGGGTTTCCTTCCACCCTTGGAGTTCAAAAACCTCTTTTAAATTAGAAGTTGATTTCTTTCATGAGTTTCATGTTGAATTTGATTGTATTCATGATTATAATGTTCTTTGGGGTTTCTAATCTATGATTTGATTCAAGTTTTATGTAAATTAATTAACTCATGCAATGATATGTAGATTCATGTAAAACCCCCATGAATTTGTAAGTTGAGATTGGTAATCATGATGCCTACATATTGTTCATTATTATGTGCATAGATTGTGATCCCTAGGTGTTTGATGAATTTTTCATGTAAGTTGAGTAATGAAATCATATCATGTTAGAATGTATACAAGTTCATGCCATGCAAGTGTTTGCTAAAATGCCTCAATGAATTAATGGTGACAAAGTAAGTAGTTATCATGTTTTCAAGATTGTGCTATATTTTACAATTTATGCTATCGCGTCCTGGGGGTATCTAATACCCGCCAATCTAGCTATTTACCTAGATTTATAGTAGCTTCAGAATAGTCTCAGTGATGTTATGTACAGTAGTACTCAGTCAGTTACAGAACTCAGTATATTCAGTCAGATAACAGAACTCAGTGTATTTAGGCAGATAATAGAACTCAGTAAACTAAGTCAGTTAATAAAATCAATGAACTCAGTCTAGTTCAGTCAGACAGCACAATCAGTAATAATTCAGTCAAGCCTTGTACAGTCTAGAAATCAGTTCAGTGTCTATTCAGTTGGGAGTAGGAATCAACACCGAGCTAACCCAGGATGGGGACATTTCTGCCAGTAAAGGGTTTGACCCTTAGTAGCAATCTCTGTGTTACACAACTACGTAGCCAGTGTAGGTTGAGATATCTTCCTGCTAGTCTAGGGTTTATATATCTCATATGAGTTTTCCTGTCAGCGAGGGTTGACGAAAGAGCTTCCTGCCAAAGAGGGTTATCTCATATCCATTGTTAGTATCCCTTGGCAAGGTGCTAACACCCTTCCAACTAGGGCCACAGGTTGGACCCCAACTCAGTTTATAATCGGGATATGTTGGTTAGATAAACACTCCCATAGTTTTAGTTTCAGCTTCTGACTTAGTACAAAATCTCAGTTTAGTTTCAGAATCAGGACTATCAGATATAGTTACCCAGCTCAGTATAGAGCTCAGTTTAGTTCTACAGAATCAGGACAATCAGAAATAGTCACTTAGTAATAGTAATACAGTATCGATAAACTTAGATATCAGTCATTCAGTTATCAGAACTCTATACCCAGTGTTAATATGACCTCAGTTACAACATGCATAGTTATATCCATATCATTGCATAATCAGTATTTAGAACAGTTTTAGATATACATGTACTCTCATTTAGTTATATTCAGGTTATTTAGTCAGTTATTGTTCATGCTTATGTACCCATACATATCAGCCTACCTCACTTAGCATACCAGTACATTTAAAGTACTAACGCATACCTTTCTTTTACGCTATGATATCTTATATCATAGGTTCAGATGCATGGGCTCCTGACCACACTTAGCATCCCAAACTATCAGCAACATATATTGTGGTGAGTCCTCATAGTTCGAGGACAAAGTTATCATTTTTGTATTTCAGTATTCAATTTATTTCAGTAGTCGGAGTTAGTTGGGGGCTTGTCCCATCAACTCCACCTCCAGATAGTTAGAGGCTTTTGGACTAGAGTATGTCAGACAGATGTTCATTTTTCAGTATTTATTTTTGGTATTTAGTATTTTGATTTCAGTTTTGAACCTTATGGTAATTTTCACCTAATTTTTGTATTATGCAGTATTATTATCCAGTTATTATAGCAGGTACCTTTCATGGGTTAGCTTGTGGTCCTTCAGGATTATGAGCACCGTATGACATCCGGGGTATAGACTCGGGGCGTTACAGTAGTGCACCAGACATATTTCTTACCAAACTTGACTAGTCATCCGGTTACCACAATGAAATCCTTTCAACAACTTGAATTGATGGATGAGCCTTGTTCTTTTAAAGGGAATAAAATGGCATCCCGCAAAGGTAAAACCCCTAGCACTGAGAAAGGCACAAACCAACTGACTGGACAACTTACTCTTTCTAGCACAAGGGTGAATTTGTCTATCTGCTGGTAATATAGTTGTGGCTATCAAGATAAAACTCCTAGAAAGTTGTACACTGTATAAACTCAAACGAAAAATGAGAAACAGACACTTCCTAATACAAGAGGGGCACAATGGAAGACATTTTTCTGTTTGCACTTGCACTTCATCGTACTCCTTCCCCGATAGAGAACTAGAGAAAGAAAAGCATTGTTTTTGGAGATACTACAAAAATGGAGAAGATTAAAGACTGCAAAACATGTCAAACAATAAAAGTTTATCATAAAATTATCACTTACATAAACCTCACATAAAATTGTGCAAGTGAACATCTATACTAGTGTAAAAAAAAAAGCTGCAAGTTTAATTATACCTTACACTAAAAATTGTTATAATTAGACAAGTCCAAACTTTAGCCTAGCTAACTAAACAGTTAATTTGCATCACATCGTCAGAAGCTTCAAATGCAGGAGGAACCACAACAAGTGCCAAGCATCGATCTGAGTCCTTCCAAAAATACCATAACTGGATCATCATGTTAACCTTCAGTTTATTTCTTGTGTACACTGACTTTCATTCATTCAACAAAACATAGTTAAACTGTGAATTCATTGTCCACTTATCCAAATGTATGCTACGTTCTTCAAGTGATGGCTCAATCAAATTGAACTTTATTTGTGACCATCTTTCGCGACTATCTTTCGTGTTCAGTATCTCCTTCTATTGTCTAGTCAAGAATTTCTCATCATTAAGAACTTGATTCAATGGTATCGATAGACACATGTGTTTATTACTTAAATCTGTAAAAAAAGTGGCTTCTCAATCAACAACAACACTTCAGAAATCGAAACTCCTAGTTCTTGATTCTTGTTCTTGAAATTCATTGGTAGAATAACTTGTGTCTTTATCCTGTCTGTCCTTACACTCTTACATTTTCAACGAGAACATGAGTGTGAAGAGGGGTGAAAGGGACCATTTTAAGGGTAGGAGGGACTGGTGTAAGGGTGAAAGGGACCTGTGAAAGGGGTGTTTTCAAACATATTTATTTTTCCTTGAGCATCAACATGCTCATCATCACGACTTGCATAACATGATTGCCACCAACATCAACAACTCCACCAATAACACTCCAGAAGAAGAACCCGGATCTGTTGCAGTAGGTTGGTCATGAAGAGCATCAACATTAGGCTGACCTTGCCTAACCGTTCTTCTTATGGTTGTTGCTCCAACCAATTCCCTCTTTATTAACTCCATCATTGGGTCTACTATTGTATCAACAATACCTAGAGTAATAACAGAAGTCATCCCCAACTCTTACTCAGTAGACACAATTCATGGATGCACAACCTATAAAAAAGACAAATACATTTAAATCATATGATAATTTGCAGTCCGTTGGATTACATGTTAACATAGACAACATATGCAACAGATGATCTTTCTTTCATAACAACTGATCTATTTGTCGTAACAAATCAATAATATGTTTCATCAGATATCCATTTATTACATAATTTATAGTAGATTGGTAATCTATTAAGTCTGGTTCAGAGAACCAAAGCAACAAATAGGAATCTGTTGTAAAATAAGAATCGTCTATCGCAACAGATTGCCCATCTGTTGCACTAGTTGCAGTAGACGGGTAATATGTTGCAACAAATGACCCTCCTGTTGTAACAAATGGCATATCTATTTCAATATCTATCTTTGAATCAAATTATCTTACTTGAAAAAAGATGTACTGCATCATCTGAAGCGTTAAAGAGATCATTCTCCTTAATTCTTGTGTTGTCTTTGCAGCCAACCACCTAAGTATCCTTGAACGAGAAACCTCATCCGGATAATCCTTGACCTGCTTTCAGAGGAGAGGAATGGATTCAAATATCCAAGCCTAAAAATTGTAAACAGAAAGCAAGCAAAAAAAGTCATAATAATTATTCAATATAAATTAATGAATGAGTCAACAAACAGTGATTAAATTTACCATGAAAGGCTAAGGAAAGCCGTATAATATAATGGTATTTGGGGATAGCTTTGTTAGAAAATATTTGACAGACAAGTTGTAGCTATCATATCCCCAGAGATAATTGTTGAATTTCTCAAAATCCATAGGAAGCTTCAATAAATCATCTTCTATGACTTTGTTGACGTCTATTGCCAATAGAATGGAATGGGCAAACCAAACTAAGCATAATTACTCCTTGTACTTCTTTGATATGGTTTTATCCTTGAGATGTTTTAACAAGTTATCAGTTTTGTACCCACGTCCAGCAATGTCGAACAACCTATCTATTTTTTTCTTGCATTTATTGGTTTTTGTGGGTGGTCGCTGGGACAATGCCTTCCCTCTATTGGATGGTGGTGGTTTGGATGTCCTTCTTGCCTTGGATATTTTACGTGATATTTTCTTGATGATAGGTTCTTCTAGACAATCGCATATCAATCCTTCACTATGGAAAACTCTTTCAAGCCAAAACAAACCGACATCCCACAGTAGTTGATCAGGATTCCATCTATCTTTCCCCCCTCCTTCGAATCTTTATCATCCCCCACGTACTTGATCCTGTGCTTGAGAAGACCATATTCCATGCTCATTTAGAAACGGGCAGTGTGGTCCTTAGGCAGCTTAAGAAAGTGTCCAAAGTAGCTCTTATTAAAAAACTCATCTAATCTTCATAGTTTTCCTAAAGTCACAAAAGGTTTCCCCAACTAACATTTAAGTACAAAATCACTAGTTAGTTTTACAGGGTTATCTATCGGCATCGCATCTTGAAACCTATCAATACTAATAGTTTTAACAGCCTCATGCTGGGATTTCGATATTAATTCACGCCCCATTGGTGATGCATTATCATCATGTTGATCATCATCCTCTTTCTCACTTTTTTCTTCCTCCTTTTCTTGTTTATCTTCTTTTTCTTCCTCTTCACTTTCATTTTCCTCATCACTATCTACAAAACTTTGTCCACCTCTCTCAATGTTATTTTTATATATTTTCTCTGCTTCACTTTTTCCTGATTGAGATTGTTCAGGAAGCTCATCCGAATCCATCTGTACTGTAACCTTTTTTGTTAGGTGGTCAGAAGTTGATTCACTTTCACTTTCTTTTCTTTTGGGAGACATGTTTTACCTACAAACAACAGAAAAATAAAAAATACATCACAATTGATGTATGCATAAATTTTTAAAAATACATTATAAACACCACCAACATCCACCAAAAGCATTACCAATGCCGACACCACCAACCAATGCCACCAACAACCACCACAAACACCACCAGTGACACTATGATGACAACAAACACCATCCAATAATAACATGATATTCAACGGAACACTGCAATAAAAACTAGGATTTTATTAGGTTCTTCCTATGATTTTAGCATCAAAACTCAAAATTGTTAACCCATTCTCGAAGATAATACAACTAAAAGTCTTCTTTTTCTTCATTAACTAAAGATTCCTAATTTTTAGGATAAAAAATAAATGTAGAACTCTTCTCAAACTCTGTTGCCTACGATTATAGAGAAAATGATATATACAAGAGAGAATGATGTCCAAAATAACAACTATGTGATCTGAAATGAGAAGAAAATTGATCTGCTGTGAATGGTTGAGCAATATGTTGAGTAGTTGTTGTCTGTATTATTGAGAGAGAAAGAAAAGAGCGAGAACACGAGATTTGAAATAATAAAATATTTTTCTTGAAAATAGATGATTTGTATGGATTAATTTGTATATTGAAAAAGAATGACAAGTTTTGAAAATATTAATTTGGTTTGAATAATTTGCTCATCGCTAGTTGTGGCTAAATCAATTTAGGTATTTAAAAAATAAGCTAATATGAATCGTTTCAACTCAGATTGGTCGATTAACAACTCAGGTCTTGAGGAGTGCAATACCAACATCGCACAATATAGTTGACCCTACCAACTCATCCCTAGTTGTAGCTCAATCAATTGAAGTATTTCAAATAATAAGCTAATATGAATTTTTTCAACTCAAATTAATCGATTGATGACTCATGTCAAGAGGAGCACACTACCAACATCATGTAATATAGTTGACCTTATCAAATCATCCCTAGTCGTAGCTAAATCAATCGAAGTATTTCAAATAAGATAATATGAATCATTTCAACTCAGATTGATCGATTGACGACTTAGGTCAAGAAGAGCGCACTACCAACATCTTGCAATATAGTTGACCCTATCAACTCATCCCTAGTTGTAGCTAAACTAATTTAGGTATTTCAAAAATAAGCTAATATGAATCGTTTCAACTTAAATTAATTGATTGACGACTCGGGTTAGGAGAAGCGCAATACCAACCTCATGCAATATAGTAGACCCTATAAAATTATCTCTAGTTATAGCTAAATCAATTTAGGTATTTCAAATAATAAGCTAATATGAATTATTTCAACTCAGATTGGTCGATTGATGACTCGGGTCAGGAGGAGCACACTACCAACATCATCTAATATAATTGACCCTATCAACTCATTCTTAGTTATAGCTAAATCAATTTACGTATTTCAAATAATAAGCTAATATGAATTATTTCAACTCAGATTGATCAGTTGACGACTCAGGTCAGGGGAAGCGCAATACTAACATCATGCAATATAGTTGACTCTATCAACTCATCTCTAGTTGTAGCTAAATAAATTTAGGTATTTCAAATAATAAGCTAATATAAATCATTTTAACTCAGATTGATCGATTGACAATTCAGGTCAGGAGGAGCGCAATACCAATATCATGAAATATAGTTGATCCTATCAACTCATACCTAGTTGTAGCTAAATCAATTGAAGTTGTAGTTGAACATATAAACTAAATTGAAATTGTATAAAAATAGACGTTTAACCCATTGAAATAGATGAAATATCTATTAGAATTTATCAAACAGATTAATGAATCTATTACAATGGATTACCTATCTGTTGTTAATTATCAAATAGACATTGCCATCTGTTGTGATAGATGACTGAGCCATTGGAAATTTTCAAACAGAAATTAACATATGTTGCAATAGATGACTTATATGTTTTAAGATCTTTTTTTTTATTTTAAAGAAATATCCTGTCCGAGATAAAAAAGATAAAATACTACCCATCTCTAAAATTCTCTCTCCTTCAGCCATAAATAAACTCATCTCTCCTTTTTCTTTTAGAATTGATCTATATTTTTTCTCAACTGAAATGGGTGTTCGTTATGCCCCGAGCTAAGGCCCTAGACGTGGCACACACCCAATACTATTACTAGTATGAGCAAACATTTCGGCATATCACATGAGCATACAACTAACAAAATGAATAGAGAGAAAACAGAATAGAATAAGATTTCTTAAAGGATAAAGTCTTTCATCAATGTTCATTAATATCACTTAACGTTTGAAGATACAGTAATCATGACAAATAATACTAAAAATTACAAGACCTGTTTGGCAACTAAATCAGTCTGTGAATCCTCTAATAAGTACCAATACTAAAAAGAAAGAAAATATAATAAAGTCATAATATCCCATTAAACCTCCTGATAGGAAAGAGGCTCACCAATAGCAGAAGATAAAGATTCTAATAAGGCACCTGACCGCGGACATAAGAGACAGAACCTACATCATAAAATGATGTAGTGCCAAAGATGGTCAATACGTGGAATGTATTGGTATGCAAAACCATTTTAGGAGAGTAGTACATCAAGAGATTAGAAATTACAATAAAATTCAAACGTAAAAGAATAAAACTAGAAAGGAACAAGAATATAAGTTAAATTTATGATTAACCAAGTAAGGTAGATTTAATTCCTTTGATTATTTGTGGGAGAAAGTAGTGAACCGTCATAAACCACCATGTGAGCACATGGAGTTTGATCTCGGCCCGATCAGCTAAGCCATCCTATACCTTGTCGAGCATAGGACATGATATGACATAATTTGATAGCATCCATGGTTAGCCCCTTTTCAGGACACATGATAAAAGAGTCATCCGACTTGTAGAATAATCTATATCCTATGTCGGCAAATATAGTTTCGGATAATTGTTGTTTAAACCTATGCCTTCACGGTCAACTAACTAACTCCCATAAGCTCATGACATTATCTTACTTATTTATATTCAAAATGTTATCCTCATTAGGCTCATGTTCATAGTTTAGCCGTTTTAGGCTCATGTTCATAGTTTAGCCGTTTTAGGCTAATGTTCATAGTTTAGCCATTTTAGGCTCATGTTCATGGTACATGCTTTAGTCATTTTAGGCTCATGTTCATAGTATAGCCGTTTCAGGTTCATATTCATAATTTAGCCATTTTAGGCTCATGTTCATAGTTTAGCCGTTTTAGGCTCATCTATATAATTTAGCCACTTAGGCTTATATTGGGAA
>NC_061111.1:243208161-243225161 GCF_002878395.1 Capsicum annuum | reverse complement strand
CATAGATAAACACCCAACATACCTTAGAAGATTAATCCTTGAAGGTTTTTGGTGAAATTTTTGAAGATTGACCTTGATTCTTGAAGCTAGGGTTTTTGCCTCTTAAGAGAGAATGCTTTTAATTTGGGGAAGAATGAATGAATAATGAGATAATAGGGTATTTAGGGGCTTGATTTCAGTTTAAGTTTGATTAGGGTCATGGGAAAAATACCTATTTACCTGTAGGAACGACTTAAAAATTTATACTCAAAAACCCAATTTTAGGCCCTAGCATGACGCGGCGCTATCACGCCATGTCTTTGGAAAATGAAAACTAGGAACTACATGGTGGCGTGATGCGGTGGTATCGCGTTGCCACTTTGGATGAGACCTGAAAACTCTTTGCGACGCAGTGACATCACATTGGAACACTGAAATGTGAACTGGTTATATGGCGTGATGTGCCAATATCGCGGAGCAACACTGCAATTGATGATTTTCATTTGTTCATGGCCACGATGCGTTGATGGCTCAGGTACCATACTGTCTTACTAAAATGGCTCTAACTCTTCGCCTGGTTTTTTGATTTGGGCAAACTTTATATCGTTGAAAAGCTAATTGAATTTCCTATGCAATGGTAGGATCTAAACCAAAATATACTTAGTATTTCAAAATTTTTATATTGGATAACTCATGTACTAAGAGTTAATTTAAGATTGGTAAACACGAGGTATTACAATACCTCCCCCTTAGGAACATTCATCCTCGAATGATACTGGTTAGGCTAAGTAATGCTAACAGACTGAGCTGACACACTAAAATATGACTACATGATTGGACTACTGGCAAGCTAAGTTCTCATACTGTACTTATATATGATGCATGGAATGCATGGCTGAAACTACTGATAAACTAAATTTTGCTACCAAATATGCATGGACTGAACTGATTTTCTTGAATACATGACATACGACTGAGATTGGAACTTGAGGGTCAACTTATGAGTACCCATTATCCCTAACTAAATTCATGACGCGAAGAGAGAATGGAAGGTTTATAACATGAAAGATCAGGGATTATAGTGCATCTCCCCCTTGGGACACTATGTCCCTCGAGAATGCTGGCTTGGCTGAGATACTAAGGAAAAACATAAGACGATGCACGGGGCACCTATAAACTGAATTGTGATTGAATATCTGGGATCTGAAACTGAGGCATGATACATAAATTGGGCTAAACTCATAGCTACTAGGCTATTCCCTTTTAGGATAGGACGAGTAGATGGAAAAATGGGAAACCATCTGAATTTGTCTGCCTGACTGATAAACTAAATTTGCTAGTTTTATGAACTAACTCATACTAAAAACTTATACTCGATTGGAGCATTTTTAAGACACTCTTTCTATAAGGTTCTAATGACTTTAGGGAGTAAGGGATCTTGTCATGAGCTGAGTAAAATATCTGAATAAGAAATCGCAACATGGCTAAAATTCTATAAAATGAGGCGATGCCTACAAAACATCATCTTAACATAGAGTGATGGAGCCTTATGCACTGTATCTACCAATTTTCAAGCTTAGACATATTCCTCAAATAATCTCTCAACAATACACTCCACCTCTGTACGACACTTCGCTTACAACTACTAAAAATATTCATATGGGTGTTGAGCACAAATTCTTAAACATACTAACTTATCTGATTAACTGAATAGCTAATAGCGAAATACTGGGCATGTGAGACTGAACTGTACTTAGTCTAAATAACTGGACTGAAACTGTAGAGTATTATGAATACGAGGAAGGGACCGACTAAGTAACAAAAGATAACTGAGCATGAATTCACAAAGACTGTATTATCTAAGAATACATGACCAAGCGTATAAAATGATTCTGAAATAGTTTATAAACCGAGGTACTGATCTGATTACTAGGCTAAGACTGTTACTGAGATTGTAACTAAGATGGTAACTGAGACTGTACTGAAACTGAATGTTGAGTTTACTGGAACTCCTTATACAGGGAACTATAAGCATACATGGTTTTCGATAATGTGCACTAATATGTCTATGATCATAGAGATAAAATGTAGGGCACGATTACATACTTTGATAGCTGAAGTACAAAACTTTTCACTGAGGTAAAAATGGGTTGGGCATTATCTTCCTTCTACTGCTTTTCTTACACATGTTGACCTTACTACTAAAATCTAAAAGTTTGACTTGGTTACTTGTTCTACCATCTCCCTCTTAGCTTAAAGTCATTATTCTAAAGCTGTGAACTACTTAATCAATGACTCTAAAATAAACTGTCACCACTGTACTCTAAAGTCTAAGGTAGACACTGAGGAGGGCTCTACTAATAATCCAGGTCTGATACCGAGTTGAAGGCTATATAGGGGTTACAAAAGAAGAAAAGTCTCGGAATCTAACTAAGCATAAACATAAAGATGAAAGACTCATAACGTACCCATAAATATATTAGGAGAACTTCCCTAATCATGGTGAGACTGGAGTGCATAAAATCTATTCTGGAGTTGACCACTAGTAGTACTGGAAGTGGCGCCCTGCTGATTCGGGCGACCGAACTGAGTTGAGAGATGATTATACTGACCCTGCTAATGCAAATGTTTTCCCCTATGAGACATTACTCTACACTCTCACATTCTGTAGCTTAGCTTACCACATCCAAAACACACATTGATGTCTGTTCTACACATACCTAGGTGATGTCTATCACACTCTTTGCAAAGCAGATGGGTACAACTACTGCTCATACTACCCTGGGTTTTGGAGCTTGGCACCCCATTATGATTGTCATCCCTAAACCTTAGTACTGGTGCACTAGCTGAGGATAGAGCTGGAACTAAAGATTTTGAATGAAACTGGGAACGATTTCCGCCCTCTGACTTAGGCTAATTGAAATTGAAGCTACCTATTCTGGCTCTCTTATTTTTCCTCTCCTTCTTCCTAAGCTTCTGCTCTTCAATCTATTGAGCATGGACCATAAGCCTAGATATGTCTATCTCCTTAATTAACATCGCAGTCCTACGCTCCTCGACCACACTATCCGATACCCTAGACACAAACTTGCTTATTCTGGACCTATTGTCTGCTACTACATGAGGGGCATATCTAGCTAACTGAGTAAACTTGAGGGAATATTCTTTCACACTCATATTTCCTTGCCTGAGATTGATAAATTCCAACACCTTGGCTTCTCTCAGCTCTAAGGGAAAGAATTTGTCTAGAAAAGCAGTAGCAAACTCTTTCCATTCTATGGGCTCTGCATCTGTGCCCCTGTCTACCTTCCACTGCTTAAACCACGTATGGATTATATCTTGTAGCTGAAAGGTGGATAACTCAGCACTCTCACTGAAAGTCACTCTTATGATATTTATGACTTTCTGAACATGAAGAAACTCCTATGGATCCTCTTATTACTTAGAACCTGAGAATAGGGGAGGATTTATTCGAGTGAAGTCCCGAATCCTAGTTGCAGCAGTATTGGCCACTGGGTTGGCCTGAACAGTAGCTGGCTATTCATTTTGAGCTGATACTGAATTGTTTAGGGTAGTGAATACAGCTCTGAACTCTGCATGAGAGACATGTTTGTCTAAGGGATCTGTCTGAATGGGTTGAGGGGTAGACTGGTTTTCGGTTCTTCTTTTGTTAGTACTTTTGGGAGGTATGTTTTGTAAATGAAAGAAAGAAGTGGATTAGACTGAGAGTTTAACTTGATCTAATTCTCACCCACAGGAGAAGAATACTTAAAGAAGGGAAACAGTTCCTAAAACATCTCATAGCCTCCTGTCCATAAGTGTGGAACGCTACACACCTATGCACAAGCCTCTATTAGATGCAGATTTTAGATTTCCTAGGACTCTATTAAATATTAGGCTCTGATACTAAGTTTGTAACTCCCCTATTCTGCACCCTAGATGCTACATGGTGCATACGACCCTAAAGGACAACAATCTAACCCATGACTGATATCTGCTGTGAGCACTGAATAATAATACTAAAAATTTTAGAAAATAGGCTGAAATACCATAAGGTTCAAAATCTAAAATACTGATAATTAACAACACCTGATAACATATATGAATCTAAAATCCTGTCTGAACTAGTCTAATCTAAAAAGCTTCTAACTGAAATTGTCTGAAAGTGAAGTTGATGGGACATTCTCCCAACTAACTCCATCTACTGAAATATTGAGTTTACTGAAATAAAAAAATAAAAAAATATCCTCAAAAGATGAGGACACATTTCTAAATCTACTGTTGCCTGAATCAGAATTTGACTATGTGCGATCAGGAACCTGAGCGTCCAAACCTATGATATGAGACATCATAGCACAAGAGAAAGATGCATCAGTACGGGGAATGTACTAGTATGCTAGATAAGGTAAGGCTGAATGCATGGGTTAATATGCATGAGGATATAACTGACTGAATTAGATAGAGTAACTGAACATGAGAGTACATGGATAATTGTAACGCACCGAATATGGTACCCGAAATGCTACATGGTGCCTATGATCCCGAAGGACCACAAGCTAACCTATAACTGATATTTGTAAATTGAGTACTGAATAATAGTAATAATATTGTAAATGCGAAAACATGAACTGAAATGCCATAAGGTTCAATACTAGTACATAATTGAAAAATATGGTATAACAATAACAAAACAACTGAGATAGTTGTCTGAACACATTGTTGTCTGAAAGCCTCTAAACTGTCTGAATAAGGAGTTAATGGGATATGTCCCCAATTAACTCCAACTATTGAAATAGACTGAAAACTAAAATAGTAATGTGATCATCATGTCCTCGAAGGATGAGGATTCACTGCTAACTCTGATTGCTGAACTGGGATGCTACTGGTTCTTTGGAGCTCATGCTTCTAAACCTATGGTATAAGACACCATAGCGCAAATGCATTAGTACTTTGAATATACTGGTATGCAAGTGAGGTAGGTTGAATGGAATAGGTTCATATGCATGAACAATACTAACTGACTGACTAACATGAATGTAAGAATACATGCATGCATACGTAACTATAACTGACATTGTGATAGGACTGAATGCTAAGTTCTGAATACTGAGTTTACTAATAACATAGAATTACTGATATATGAGGGACTGAAACATAGAATTACTGATATATGAGGGACTGATACTATGTTACTGATACATGAATAACTATTTTTGTCAGTTCTGATTGTGAAAAACTGGTCTGGATGACTGTGTCTAACAATTCTGAAGCTAAATATTGATAACATGAGTTCTAATAACTTATATAACTGATAACATGAGTGACAGTACATGACAGTCCTGAATCTGATGGAACTAGCTGAGTTTTGTACTATATATGAGTAACTAAACCTAAGATCAGTCCTATCTGGCGAGTGATCTCTAAATCTGATGATACCATTACTGATTGACCATAGTTGAGATCAATCCTGTCTAATGGGTGATCTCGAAGTCCACTTATAATAATAAAGAGTGACTCTATCAGACAGTCCTAAATATTTTCTATTGAGCTGAATCACTGTATCTGAAGTCCTGATTCTGTGAATAAAACTATGGGATGTATTCATCTAACTGACATGCCCCATACTAAGCTAACTGGGGTCCAACCTATAACCCCAGCTAGAAGGGTGTCAGTATCACGCCACTGGTAAAGAAAACTATTGTAGAGCCAGTCCTAATCTAGCGGGTGACCCCTGGGATCAGTCCTATACATTTAAATATGCTAACAGGTGATCCCTCAGTATGTCAGTCCTATCTAACGGGTGACATCTCATACCTATGCTGGCTACATAGTTCTAGAACTTAGGGATTACTTCTAGAGATCTCAGTCCTGTCTAGTGGGTGAGTCCCCATCCCTAGGCTCGCTCAATGCTGAATCCTACTCCCATCTAAAAGACGCTAAACTGATTCACTGAACTGAGCTAATTAACTGAACTGAACTGATACTAGTGGTATTGTCTAGCAGAGCTAAACTAAATTTACTAAGTTTCATTTACTGACGAAATGTACTGAGTTCTAAGGACTGACTGAGAGTACTGAAGTTACTGAGATTAACTGGGAATACTGAGGTTGCTAAGATTACTGAGTACTGCGATCACTGAGATTACTGAATTGCTGAGATTACTTAGATTTCCTGAGTCACATGACTAATTGAGTTCTATGGATCATAGCTTGACTGAGGAGATCGTGAAACCATGACATGGCTCTAGGCATACAGCTAAATGTTCGGGTACAAGTACCCCTAGGACTCAATGAGAAGAAACTGACATGGCATGGCTTACTTCAACACATGACCAACAACACAATTCATAATTCATATATTGAAGAACTTCATCAAACATGTGATATGCATAAACTTGTACATACATAGGGATTTCATGATATCATACTAGTGGGGAATTGTTCCTTCATCTAGGCATTTAATCATACACATGATAGGCATGACACATGTAGACAACATTATACAACAATCAAACATTATGATTCATATCTAATTTCATCATCCTAGGGTTAATTTATAGGTTCACATGAATATACATCTATACAAATCAATTCCATATAAAATTGATCACCCGATATGGATTTGAATTCAATTGATCATTCTCACTATAAACAAAACAAACCCAACATGAAATTCATAAAGATATCCATAAACTTAAACTTAGAAAATAGATTCTTGGGCTTCATGGACGAAAGGAGCCCATGAATGAACACTACGCATACCTTAGCTTGTGATTCTATGAAGATTGATGGACAGATTCTTGAAATTTGACAGTGAATTCCCTTGGAATTTAACCTTCTATGAAAACCCTAGGGCTTGTTCTTGAGAGTTTTTTAGAGTAATTGATTATAAGTTGCTGAATTATGGCCAAATCTCGTGTTATAGGGCTTATATAGGGGGGGAACTGACCGGTTTAACCCTAGGACACGTATTTAATTTTTGAAAAAATTTCTTAATTTTCATCTTTGGTATGACGCGCAACTATTGCGCCAAGTCACTGAAAAGTGACAAATGGAAAATTGCACGGTGGCGCAACGCGGAGCTATCACGTTGCCACCTTGTCTATGACCTGAAAGTTTGGTGCGACGCGCCACTATTGCGAAGCAACACTGGAAATTGTCAATTTCCATATGAGCTAGCGCCTCAATGCGCTGAAGGCTTAGGTGATACACTGTATCACTAAAAAGGCTCTAAATCTTCGCCCGTGTGTTAGATTTGGGCGAATTTGATATTGATGGAAAGCTTATTGAACTTCCCACATGAAAAAAGTGAAAATATTGAAAATACCACGTGTAAAAAAAGTGGATCCATCTTTCAAATAAAGCTTCTAATATTCTTGGGAAACTTTTCAAGCTAGAAAAAGTACAGGGTATTACAATATCTCCCCCTTGAGAACATTCGTCCTCGAATGAGACTGAGTACATGACTGGATGGAACATGATTTCATGATAGACATGACTGATGACTGAATATAACATACCAAACATGCATGTCTGATGCATGACTAATAAGCTGAATTCATGCATATATGATGCATGACTGATAGTTGAATCATGAATACATGACTGAATATTCCGATGAATTGAATTTCCCAGAGGGAGAATATATGTCTAATGTATAATTACATGACTGAACTGATATATGAATGCATGACTGAATACGCAAAGGTACTTAGTAACAAGTTTGAAATAGGGATCTGAGCATAAACTGAATACCAAGTTTGTAATGGTAATTTGAATAGGGAAATGAGTAAGTTTAAGAAAACTGTTACATGACTAAAAAGCACTAATGACCCCATGATTATGCTAGAAGTATGCATGAATTGGAACCTGAGAACATGAATGAGGCTGAAACATGGCATATAAACTGAATTTCGTGAACTGAACTGAACCTCTGAATACTTGGCCCATAGCTGAGGTCGGGACTTTGAGGGTCAACTTATGATTACCCTCTATTCTAAACTAGATTCCTTATGCGAAGAGAAACTTAATTTAAGATATGAGAGCATTGGGGGAAAATGGGGTATCTTCTCCTTGGGAAACTATGTCCCTCTAAGAATGCTCACCTTACTAAGATACTGGGGCGATGCACAGGTCAACAACGGATTGATTCATGACTGAACACCTCATGCTGAAAATCTTAAGCTAAAATGAGAGAAAAAGGTCTAACAATGCATATCATGAGTATAAAGGACCTACAACGTACCCGAATTATGCCAAGGGAATTTCCTTGATCAGGACGAGTCTAAAGAGTGTAAAACCTATTCTGACGCTGACCACTAGTGGTACTAGAAGTGACGCCCTGCTAGTGCAAAACCTTTTCCTTCTGATCCCTTACTCTATATTCCCGCAGTCTGTGGCCTGGCTTACCACATCCATAACATACCTCACTTCCTACTCTACATATACCTAGGTAATTCTTACCACACTCTTTGCAAAGTGGATAGGTAAGACTCCTGTTCTTACTACCCTAGGCCTCGAAGCCTGGAAACCCATCACGACTGTCATTTCTGAACTTGGGTACTGGTGTACTAGCTGAAGATGGAGCTGAGAATGAAAGCTTAGGACTATACTAAGTATGTATACCACCTCCTAACTTAGGCTGAACAAAGCTAAAACTACCTATCCTTGCCCTCTTATTCTGTTTTTCTTTCATCTTAATCTTTTTCTCCTCTATCTACTGAGCATGGGTCATAAGTCTGGCTAAAGTTATGTCACTATTCAGCATGGTGGATCTAAACTCATTAACCACACTATCATTTACCCCTGACCCAAATTCTCATCTTGGCCTTACTGTCTCAACCACATGAGGAGCATATCTGGCTAATTGAGTAAACTTAAGAGAATACTCTTTCACCGTCATGGTGCCCTGCCTGAGTTTAATGAATTCTAACACCTTATCTTCTCTCAGCTCTAGGGGAAAGAACCTATTTAAGAATGCAGTGACAAAATAATCCCATTCTATAGGTCCTGCATCATTTGCCCTTTCTGACTTCCACTACTTGAACCAAGTATGAGCCACATCCTGTAACTGATATGCAAATAGCTCAGCACTCTTAACAGTAGTCACCTCCATGATATCAGTCACCATCTGAATCTGATTTAGGAATTCTTAAGGGTCCTCATCAGACTTAGACCCAAGAAAGGATGGAGGGTTCATTCGGGTAAAGTCCTGAATCCTAGCTGTAGCTGAATTGGCCACTGGGTTGGCCAAAATAACAACTGTTCATTCATTATAAGTAGCGACTGACTGAGCAAGAGTAGTGAATATGACCTTGAACTTCACATGAGAAACATGATCGTCCAAAGGTTCTTCGAGCTGAGGGGCTGACTGATTTTCGTTTCTTCTTTTAGGAGGCATATTCTGTAGAAAAAAGGGAGAAATAGATTAGACTGACAGATTGACTTGATATTATGCTCACTGGCACAGCATGAGTACTGAAAGAAGGGAAACTATTCCTAAAACATCTCATAGCCTCCTGCACATAAGTGTGGTGCACAACACATGCATGAACAAGACTCTACTAGATGCGACTTTTCAAACTTCCAAGGACACTATTGAACCTTAGGTTTTGATACCAAGTTTGTAATGCCCCGAATCTAGTACCTGAAATGCTACACGGTGCCTATGACTCTGAAGGACCACAAGCTAACCCATGACTGATATCTGTAAACTGAGCACTAAAAAATAGTAATAATATTATAAATGCGGAAATATGAACTGAAAGTCCGTAAGGTTCAATACTAGTACATAACTAAAAAATATGGTATAACAATACCTAAACAACTAAGGTAATTGTCTGAACACACTGTAGTTTGAAAGCCTCTAAACTATCTAGATAAGGAGTTGATGGGACATGTCCCCAACTAACTCCATCTACTGAATTAAACTAAAAACTGAAATAGTAATGTGATCATCATGTCCTCGAAGGATGAGGATTCACTGCTAACTCTGATCACTGAAATGGGATGCTACTAGTTCTCTGGAGCTCGTGATTCTAGACCTATGGTATAAGACACTATAGCGCAAATGCATCAGTACTTTGAATATACTGGTATGCAAATGAGGTAGGTTGAATGCAATAGGTTCATATGCATGAACAATCCTAACTGACTGACTAACATGAATGTGAGAATACATGCATACATATGTAACTATAACTGACATCGTGATAGGATTGAATTCTAAGTTATGAATACTGAGTTTACTAATAACATGGAATTACTGATATCCGAGGGACTGATACTATGTTACTGATACATGAATAACTATTTTTAACAGTTTTGGTTATGAAGAACTAGTCTAGTTGACTGTGTCTAATAGTCCTGAAGCTAAATATTGATAATATGAGTTCTAATAACTTATATACCTGATAAAATGAGTGACTGTACCTGACAGTCCTGAATCTGATGGAACTAGCTGAGTTCCATACTGTATCTGAGTAACTAAACTTGAGATTAGTCCTATCTTGTGGGTGATCTCTAAATCTAATGATACTATTACTGATTGACCATAGTTGAGATTAGTCCTGTCTAATGGGTGATCTCAGAGTCTATTTATAATGATAAGGAGTAACTATATCTGACAGTCATAAATCTATACTACTGAGCTGAATTGACTGTATCAGACAGTCCTGATTTTGTAACTAAAACTGTGGGATGTATTCATCAAACCGACATACCCCATCCTAAGCTAACTGGGGTCCAACCTGTAACCCTAGTTGGAAGGATGTCAGTACTGCATCACTGGTAAAGACAACTTCTATAGAGTTAGTCCTAATATAGCGGGTAACCCCTGGGATCAGTCCTATATATTTAAATGTGCTAACGGGTGATCCCTGAGTATGTCAGTCCTATCTAACGGATGATATCTCGTACCTACGCTGGCTATGTAGTTCTAGAACTTAGGGATTGCATCTAGGGATCTCAGTCCTATCTAGTGGGTGAGTTCCTATCCCTAGGCTCGCTCAGTGCTGAATCCTACTCCCATTTGAAAGACACTGAATTGATTAACTGAACTGAGCTAATTAACTGAATTGAACTGATACTAGTGGTATTATCTAGTGGGGCTAAACTGAATTTTCTAAGTTTCTTTGACTGACGGAATGTACTGAGTTCTGAGGACTGACTGAGAGTACTGAAGTTACTAAGATTAACTGGGAATACTAAGTTTGCCGAGATTACTGAGTACTGAGATCACTGAGATTACTGAACTACTGAGATTACTGAGATTTCTAAAATTTCCTGAGTCACATGACTAACTGAATTCTATGGATCATAGCTTGACTGAGGAGATTGTGAAAACATGACATGGCTCTAGGCACATGGCTAAATATTCGGGTACAAGTATCCCTAGGACTAGTTGAGAAGAAACTGAAATGGCATGGCTTACTTGAACACATGACCAATAACATAATTCATAATTCATATATTGAACCACTTCATCAAACATGTGATATGCATAAACTTGTACATACATGGGGATTTCATGATATCATACTAGTGGGGCATTGTTTCTTTATCTAGGCATTTAATCATACATATGATAGGCATGGAACATGTAGACAACATTATACAATAATCAAACATCATGATTCATATCTAGTTTCATCATCCTATGGTTAATTTATAGGTTCACATGAATATACATCTATACAAATCAATTCCATATAAAATTGATCACCCAAAATGGATTTGAATTCAATTGATCATTCTCAACATAAAAAAACAAACCTAACATGAAATTCATAAAGAAATCCATAAACTTAAACTTAGAAAAGAGATTCTTGGGCTTCATGGATGAAAGGAGTCCATGAATGAACACTATACATACCTTAGCTTGTGATTCTATGAAGATTGAAAGAGATATTCTTGAAATTTGACAGTGAATTCCCTTGGAATTGATCCTTCTATGAAAACCCTAGGGCTTGTTCTTGGGAGTTTTTGAGAGTAATTGATTATAAGTTGCTGAATTATGGTCAAATCTCATGTTATAAGGCTTATATAGGGGGTAAATTGACCCATTTAACCCTAGGACATGTATTTAATTTTGGAGAAAATTTCTTAATTTTCATCTTTGGCGCGACGTGCCACTATCGCGCCAAGTCACTGGAAAGTGACAAATGGCAAATTGCACGGTGGCGCGATGCAGAGCTATCGCTTTGTCACCTTGCCAACAACCTGGAAGTTTGGTGCAACACGCCACTATCGTGGATCAACACTGGAAATTGACAATTGTCATTTGAGCTATCTCCGCTATGCGCTGAAGTCTCAGGTGATACACTGTATCACTAAAAAGGCTCTAACTCTTCGCCCGGGTGTCAGATTTGGGGAATTTGGTATCGATGGAAATATTATTGAATTTTCCACATGACTATAAGTGAAAATATTGAAAATACCACATGTAAATAAAAAGTAGATTCATCTTTCAAAGAAAGCTTCTAATATTCTTGGGAAACTTTTCAAGCTAGAAAAAAGTTCGCGGTATTATAATATTTCCCCCTTGAGAACATTCATCCTCGAATGAGACTGTGAGAGGGAAAGAATACAAACTGATGTATATACTGAACATGACTGGATGGAACATGATTTCACGACAGATATGACTGATGGCTGAATATAACATATTGAACATGTATATCTGATGCATGACTAATAAGCTGAATTCATGCATATCTGATGCATAAATGATAATTGACTCATGAATACATGATTGAATATTCTGATTAACTAAATTTCCTGCAGGAATAATGCATGTCTGATGCATAATTACATGACTGAACTGATATATGAATGCATGACTGAATATGGAAGGGTACTTAGTAACAAGTTTGAAATAGGGATCTGAGCATGAACTGAATACCAAGTTTTAATGGTAATTTTAATAGGGAATTGAGTAATTTTAAGAAAACTATTACGTGACTGAAAAGCACTGATAACCCCATGATTATGCTAGAAGTATGCATAAACTGGAACCTGAGAACATGACTGAGGCTGAAACATGACATATAAATTAAATTTCGTGAACTGAACTGAGCCTCTGAATACTTGTCCCATAGCTGAGGTTGGGACTTTGAGGGTCAACTTATAATTACCCTCTATTTTAAACTGGATTCCTTATGCAAAAAGAAACTTAATTTAAGACATGAGAGTGTTGGGGAAAAATAGGGTATCTCCCCCTTGGGACACTATGTCCTTCTAAGAACGCTCACCTTATTGAGATACTGGGGAGATGCATGGGCATCTATAGACTGATTCATGAATGAACAACTCATGCTAAAAATCTTCAACTAAAATGAGAGAAAAAGGTCCAATAATGCATATCATGAGTATGGAGGACCTATATACCCGAATCTATACCAAGGGAATTTCCTTGATCAGGGCGAGTCTAAAGAGTGTAAAACCTGTTCTGACGCTGACCACTAGTGGTACTGGAAGTGACGCCCTGCTGGTGCAAATCTTTTTCCTTCGGAGCCCTTTCTCTATATTCCCGCAGGCTATAGCTTGGATTACCACATCCATAACATACCTCGCTACCTGCTCTACACATGCCTAGGTGATTCTTACCACACTCTTCGCAAAGTGGATAGGTAAGACTCCTGTTCTCACTACCCTGGGCCTCGGAGCCTGGCAACCCATCATGATTGTCATTCCTGAACTTGGGTACTAGTGCACTAGATGAAGATAGAGATGGGACGAAAAACTTATGACTATACTGAGTTCGGCTACCACCTCCTGACTTAGGCTGAGCCAAGCTGAAACTACCTATCCTTGCCCTTTTATTTTGCTTTTCCTTTATCTTAATATTTTGCTCCTCTATCTGTTGAGCATGGGTCATAAGTCTAGCTAATGTCATATCACTATTCAGCATGGCGAATCTACACTCATTATCCATGCTATCATTCACCGTTGACACAAACTTACTAATATTAGCCCTACTGTCTGAAACTACATGAGGAGCATATCTGACTAATTGAGTAAACTTAAAAGAATACTCTTTCACCGTCATGATGCCCTGCCTAAGGTTGAGGCATTCTAACACCTTAGCTTCTCTCAGCTCTAGGGTAAAGAACTTCTCTAAGAATGCAATGACAAAATCATCCCATTCTATAGGTCCTGCATCATCTACCCTTTCTGACTTTAACTGCTTGAACAAAGTATGGGCCACATCCACTGATATGAAACTAGCTCAGCACTCTCAACAGTAGTCATCCCCATGATGTCAGTCACCTTCTGAATCTGATCTAGGAATTCCTGAGGGTCCTCATCTGACTTAGACCCAAGAAAGGATGGATGGTTCATTCGAGTGAAGTCCCAAATCTTGGCTGTAGCTTAATTGGCCACTGGGTTGGCCGAAATGAGAGCTGGTCATTCATTATAAGTAGCAACTAACTGAGCAAAAGTAGTGAATGCGGCCCTGAACTCCGTATGAGAAACATAATCGCCCAAAGTTTCTTTGGGTTGAGGGGCTGACTGATTTTCGTTTATTTTTTTAGGAGGCATGTTCTGTAGAAGAAATGGAGAAATGGATTAGACTGAGAGATTGACTTAAGCTTATGCTTACTATCGTGACATGAATACTGAAAGAAGGGAAACTATTCCTAAAACATCTCATAGCCTCCTGCACATAAGTGTGGTGCACAATACACGCATGAACAAGACTCTACTAAATGCGGCTTTTCAGACTTCCTAGAACACTATTGAACCTTAGGCTCTGATACCAAGTTTGTAAAACCCCGAATCTAGTACCCGGAACGCTACACGGTGCCCATGACCCCAAAGGACCAGTAGGTAACCCATGACTGATATCTTTAAACTGAGCACTGAATAATAGTAATAATATCGTAAATGTGGAAATATGAACTGCAAGTTCATAAGGTTCAATACTAGTACATAACTGAAAAATATGGTATAACAATACAAAAATAATTGAGATAATTGTCTGAACACACTATAGCCTAAAAGCCTCTAAACTGTCTGAATAAGGAGTTGATGGGACATGTCCCCAACTAACGCCAACTACTAAAATAAACTTAAAATGAAAATAGTAATGTGATCATCATGTCCTTGAAGGATGAGGATTCACTGCTAACTCTGATCGCTGAACTGGGATACTACTGGTTCCTTGGAGCTCATGCTTCTAAACCTATGGTATAAGACACCATAGCACAAATGCGTCAGTACTTTGAATGTAATGGTATGCAAGTGAGGTAGACTGAATGCAATAGGTTCATATGCATGAACAATACTAACTATCTGACTAACATGAACGTGAGAATACATGCATGCATACGTAACTATAACTGACATCGTGATAGGACTGAATGCTAAGTTCTGAATACTGAGTTTACTAATAACATGGAATTACTGATATCTGAGGGACTGATACTATGTTACTGATACATAAATAACTATTTTTGACAGTTCTGATTATGAAGAATTGGTCTAGTTGACTGTATCTAACAGTCCTGAAGCTGAATATTGATAACATAAGTTCTGATAACTTATATAACTAATAACATGAGTGACTGTACCTGATAGTCCTAAATCTGATGGAACTAGCTGAGTTCTGTACTATATCTGAGTAACTGAACCTGAGATCAGTCCTATCTGGCGGGTGATCTCTAAATTTGATGATACCATTACTGATTGACCATAGTTGAGATTAGTCTTGTCTAATGGGTAATCCCAGAGTCTATTTATAATGATAAGGAGTTACTGTATCTAACAGTCCTAAATCTATACTACTGAGTTGAATTGACTGTATCTAACAGTCTTGTTTCTGTAACTAAAACTGTGGAATGTATTCATCTAATTGACATGCCCCATACTAAGCTAACAGGGTTCTAACCTATAAACCTAGCTAGAAGGGTGTCAGTACCACGCCACTGGTAAAGAAAACTATTGTAGACTCAGTCCTATATAATTAAATGTGCTAATAGGTGATCCTTGAGTATGTCAGTCCTATCTAATGGGTGGCATCTTATTCCTACATTGGCTACGTAGTTCTAGAACTTAGGGATTGCTTCTAGGGATCTCAATCCTATCTAGCAGGTGAGTCCCCATCCCTAGGCTCGCTCAGTGCTAAATCCTACTCCCATCTATAAAACACTAAACTGATTAACTGAACTGAGCTGATTAACTGAACTAAACTGATACGAGTGGTATTGTCTAGCGGATCTAAACTAAATTTACTAAGTTCCATTGACTGACGAAATGTACTGAGTTCTAAGGACTGACTGAGAGTACTGAAGTTACTGAGATTAACTGGGAATACTGAAGTTGCTGAGATTATTTACTGAGATCACTGAGATTACCGAACTACTGAGATTTCCTGAGTCACATGACTGACTGAGTTCTATGGATCATAGCTTGACTGAGGAGATCATGAAAACATGACATTGCTCTAGGCACACAGCTAAATGTGCGGGTACAAGTACCCCTAGGACTCGATGAGAAGAAACTGACATGGCATGGCTTACTTCAACACATGACCAACAACACAATTCATAATTCATATATTGAAGCACTTCATCAAACATGTGATATGTATAAACTTGTACATACATGGGGATTTCATGATATCTTACTAGTGGGGAATTGTTTCTTCATCTAAGCATTTAATCATACACATGATAGACATGGCACATGTAGACAACATTATACTACAATCAAACATCATGATTCATATCTAATTTCATCATCCTAGGGTTTATTTATAGGTTCACATGAATATACATCTATACAAATCAATTCCATATAAAATTGATCACCCAACATGGATTTGAATTCAAGTGATGATTCTCAACATAAACAAAATAAACCTAATATGAAATTCATAAAGAAATCCATAAACTTAAACTTAGAAAATAGATTCTTAGGCTTCATGGACGAAAGGAGTCCATGAATGAACACTACGCATACCTTAGCTTGTGATTCTATGAAGATTGACGAAGAGATTCTTGAAATTTGACGGTGAATTCC
>NC_061111.1:243168938-243205161 GCF_002878395.1 Capsicum annuum | reverse complement strand
CATTAATAAAGCAACTGAAATAGACTTAAGGAAATGGTCTCTTCTATCTGTAAGTGTTTATGCAATCTTTACATTTTTTGGTAAGTTTTTGTCATTATAAGTTCCATTAATTTTTGTTATTGATTATAAGAAATAGAACCAACCAAAACCACCTTCAATTAGCAATTACACATACTCGTTAAACTTAAGGAGATTTAGAATGTCAACATATAATCTGGCATAGATATTAGCTTAAGAGATCGAATGGAACTATGCTTCTATCGGAATAGGATTTCACAAAAAAAATGAATAAGTATTCATGATCTAAGGTGATTTTCAGATTTCCTAAAAATTTATTAATAGAATTAACATAATGGATGAAGACAAAGAAATTCTAGATTTCCCAAAAAATTTATCAAAGAACTCGGACATGTTAAGAGTAATTTGAATTGAGAGAAATAATAAAACTTGCAGATGTAAAGAAAGAGTTTTACATACCTCTAAACGTTGAAAGAACATGAGACCAGAAGAAGGGATTTTGACTTACTTTCTAGAATCAATTCCATTAATTTTTTGAGAATTAAGTTTGAGAGGAGAACTGAAATTGCTGGATGATGAATAGTTGTTAAATTTCTTGAGAAAGTGGCATTTTATAATGTGTATAACTAAGGAAGAAAGAGAGATTGTAACTGATGATGGAGTTATTAATATGTGTAATGAGGGAGATTGTAACTAATGGAGGTTTTAATTTGTGTAATGAGGGAGATTGTAACTTATGGAGTTTTTAATGTGTGTAATGAGTGTGAGATGTTACAGTGTTCTGACCCATTTGCTTTTTTGATATTGCAGGTATGATTCACTATTTCTCCTTTCTTCTCATCTTCTTCTTTGCATGTTATTTAAATTAGATATTTACATCTATTGTTTTTATTGATTTACCCATTATCAGTATCTTATTTATTGCAAAATTTAAAGGAAATGTGACTTTTAAGTCTTGAATGAATAAACCATTTTTTAATTATAATATACAAAAAAAGTCATCCGTTGGAAGAACCTTAAAAGCCTTGGTGGTAATATTGTTGGGGGTGTTGGTGTTGTTGGAACATATGGTGTTTGTGTTGTTGATAATGTTGGAACATATGTTGTTGTTTCTTTGTTGTTGCCACTATTGCTGATGTTGTTGGTCGTATTGCAACAGTTTTCTCAACTATTTAAATTAATGAATCAGCTGTTGGAACATACGAAGTAACTTTTGGAAGAAATCAAACTAATAGAAATACTGGTTTGATTTATTCTAATAGATAACCCATCTGTTGCAACATGTCAGCTATCTGTTTCCATAGATGCGTCGCTTGTTCCAATAGATGGGTTATTTGTTGGAACTCTTGTTGTAATGTGTTGTATTCATTCAATTTTGTGTTACCATTTTGTAATGTTCTTTTTTGTTCTTATCTTGTTTGATATCAAATGTTTTTCTCTTGTTTGCAGATAAAAAGAAGTGAAAGTGGATCAACTTTTTCCCTACCAGCATTAAAGGCTAGAGTAAAGATGGGTTCAGAGGAATAAGCTGCTTGTGGATAGAACCACTTCATATGTGGGAGGTATGTATTACTAACAATCTATCATAAAAACACACATACAATTCACTGATTTTGTGAATGTTGGTTATTTACCTATATTAGGCATTAATTATTCAAAAAAGATATTGTATTTTACAGTTAAGATTATTAGGTTTGAACTGGTAAGGCTGAGGAACCAAGTGGTGGTGTCGATACCCTGTTATGGTTTAATGAAGATTTTGCTAATGTTTGTGTGTCAAGTTTTGAGAAGGGTTCAATTTTTGGTGGCAGTGTAAATATTCAATATTGATTGGACTGAATTTAAGGGTTCAATGGACTTTTGCAAGGGCTCCTAAGCCTTGCACTGCTGCAACCAAGAATGAAAATGAATATAGCTATTGACTAGGTCTAAATTTATATAAATGGGTTGCTCGAGGAGAATATTATACAGTAGAAGGTGCTTGGGAGAATACCTGTGCAGGAAGGTAGAGGTAGAGAAGACTATATATCAACTCAGACCTTATTAAAGAACAAAAATAGGGTAGGAAGGAACGTGTAGCAAATCTGGCTGATGAAATTGACATGAAAAATGAAAAAAATTGAATGAGCTGCAAATGTGAAAGTGTATCCAAAAATGAAAATCCATTAGTCCATTTTGAAAAAAAAATGCTGAAGTGGTCTGGAGCTGTGCACTTTGTTAGGGTATTGCAACTATCTAGCGTGACCTGAATAAAGATCCAAAAAATGTAGGACTAGATCTTTAAGGTTGCATCTTTACGAGCACCAATTGTGGTAAAATTCTCGGTCAGGAATGAAACCTAAACCAATAACTCCTGAAGTAAAAATAAGGGATCAAACCAAGGTGGCAATTTTTGAATTTAAACTTGCATCCCAGGCCTTCCGCTTGTGATCCTGGTCTGGTCAAAGGCAGTGGAAACAACAAGGCATGAGATTTCTGCCCAACTTCAGACCTTTTTATTTCTACTGCCATTGACTGATTAGAACCACAAATAGAAGGCATGGGGTGCAAGTCATACTTCAGAAATTGACGCCTTTGCTTCCCTTATTTTTACTAGTTTAGGTTTCATTCATGACTGAAAATCTTACCAATCTTTTGTGCTCACCAAGCTATTTCCTTTGAGTTCTAGTCCTGCATTTTGTGGGTCTTCATTTAGTACACGCTAGCTAGTTGCAGTCCCTAGAAAAGTGTCCAACTCTAGTCCTCTTTAGCATTTTTATTTTTCAAGAATGACTGACGAATTTTAATATTTGGATACACTTTCACATTTGCAGCTCATTCAGTTTTTTTCATCTTTCCAGTCAATTTCATTAGCCAGATTGGCTAGAAGTTCCTTACTTGTTCCACTTTGTTTACTCTTAAACAAGGTTTGAGATGATATATGGTCTTCTCCACCTCTTCTTTCCCACACAGGTATTCTCCCAAGTACCTTCTACTGTATATTAGTCTCCTCGAGTAACCCATCCACATAAATTTGAACTAAGGGAATTTCTATTGGTTTTCCATTCTTATTTGCTGCAGTGGAAGGATTCGAAGTCTATCTCAAAGTCCATTGCACCATTAAAATCAGTCCAATCACTATTTAATGTCTACAATGCCATCAAATATTGATCCCTTCTTAGAACTTGACGCATAAACATGAGAAAAACCATCATTAAATTGTAAGAAGGTATCGACACCACCTTCTTGGAATCCTTTGGCCTTATCAGTTCGTACCCATCAAACGAAACTGTAAAATGCAGGATCTTGTTTGAAGGATCAATGTATAATCGGTAAAAAATTACTTTCACAAAATCATTATACTTTATGTGTGTCTGTCACGAAAGCCTGATCAATAATAGATAACTCCCACACATAAAAATGGATCCAACCATCTTCACTCACCTTATTCTTCCTACCCCATCAATGTCAGACAATGTTTATTCTTTACTTACCATTGTTAAGTAGTGTATAAGACTATGGAGGCTCAAAGGATAACCATCTACATGCCCGTCAAGAAAAAACAAGTGCTACAAGTCATGACTTTTCACCTTTTTTATTTTTAAGTATATTTTTTATTTTATATAATAAAATAGTCACCAATTTGGATTAATTAAGGTATGTGATGACTATTAAAAAAAGGTGAACATTCGTGACTTTTGATGAACCAAATTCCCCATCTGTTGCAACTGATGAATCAACTATTAGAAGAAATAAAAAGATGTCCTCGATCAGATGGTCCATCTATCGCAACAAATAATCCATATGTTGCAATAGATGTCTCATCTATTGTATACATAGACCATCTATTACAACAGATGGTAAATCTGCTGCGACAGATGGGTCACCTGTTGCGACAGATGGATGATCTATTGCAACAGCTCAATAATAACACTTGTTTTTAAGAGAGAAACCATTTTAAAAAGGTGAGAAGTTTGAATATAAAAGAAAAAGTCATGACTTTTCACAGAAAATAAATAGTCCGCTATTTGAATATAATTAATACAATGGAACTGAACAGTCGTGCCTTTTTGCCTAAGACATTCAAATTCAATCCTCTATAACTAGGTCCCTCCTTAATCTTCATTCTACTCCATTTTATTTATTTCTTATATGTTGTCTTTTCGTATTACATCTTCAACCACTTCTCTTCAAAGAGCATATTCCTTTCTCGTTGAGGTAAGTTTTTTTTGTGTAAATCTACCAGTTGGTAGTGTACATTGTATTACATTCGGACTCTTTTCATTACCTTTGTGTTTACATTTTTTGTCAATTCATGTGTGTTCTAGATATGACTGATCATTTTTGGAACATTGTTATTCTGCACGACACGTGTAGGAACTTTAGAGGTAGATAATGACCTGCAGAGGGAGTTGGTTGCCATGAGAGTAAGGATGTTCAGAGAGATACAGAGGCTGATGAGGACCATGCTGCTGTCGGTTGACGATTGGCCGGCTAACAATAATAATAATAATAATAATGATAATAATATTTAGGTGATGTTTTTTCTTTTAGCGTGTGTATTTTAATCTTTGTATATTAGATCTATACCTAGTGTATTTTATTTTTGTTTAGTGAAAAATATATTTTTGGTTGACTTTGGCTTTAATTCTTATTTATTTTTTATTCTGTCTATTTCTTCTTCTTAACAAACATGTCGACGGTTGGATACAAGGACCGATTTTAAATCTAGTAGAAATAGCAAGAGTTTTGAGTTCTTTCAATAAATGGACCATCTGTTGAAATAGATTGGTCATTGGTTGGGTTTTTGTCAGTAGATTATCCATCTGTTACAACAAATTTATCATCTATTGGAGGAAAGCATTCCAGTTTGATAAACTATATTGTGTTCTTCTAGCTAATGTCCATCTATTGCAATAGATAGGAAATTTGGTTAAAATAATTTTGTGGTTTGTTATATGTAGTTCCTGTTTTGCCTCTTTTTATTGATGCAAAAGTTATTAAAAAATTATTTTGTATAATAAATTATAACATTTACGTTCACAACAATGCGTTAAATATATAAAAGTCCATAATGAACAACAACATACATTTTTGCTATTACAACAATCATAGTGAATTATGATTCAGACATGTAGTTCTTTTGTGGCCAGCATTCTTACATATAGAGCACTTATTTTTTCTTGATGTAAATGATTCTCCGAATCCACACCTCCTCTTATATGGCTTTCTTCCCATTTTGATAGTGCTTCAGTCAATATATGAAAGAGGTATTAATCTCCCCAAAAGCTCTGCAGGATCAATCCAAGATTTTTCGGGAGGCACCAGAGAATATGCTTACTATATACCATTATATATTTTTTTCATCAAATAATATGGAGAGGAGTACTCATAAATTTTAGTTTCATATTTTGAACCATATTGAGTTTGAAGCGCTGCCATAGCATTTGGACAGGGTATTTTGTCCAAGTCAAAAACTTTGCACGTACAAGATCTTGTTTGAAGATTGATCGTGGCAACATCACCATGACTGTCGATACTGAACTTGTAATCTATTATTTGATGAGAAAATAACCTATTCTCCAGACTGATGTTCATTGATATTATTTTTTTGCTTCTAGAACAAATTTGATTCCTGCGTTCTAGAACTTCACACACCTTTTGTGAAAAAATTTACCATACTTTTATTTTTTTATCAAACAGAGACACGATGGGAAATTCTCTTTCATCACCAAACAAGAATTCACCGATTCAGCTATGTTTAACGTCATAATATAGTACCTATACAAAAGAATTACTTAGTACGACATCATACTAAACTTGTAACTCAAGCAAGACATTAAGTTCATAAGAATGTACCTATTTGTCGGACAGAATGCCCGCTCCATCTCTCAAAATAGACACATACAAGACATTCTGCTGCCTTGGTATACATATCCATTATTTGATTGAAATGGTCTAAAAACTCGTCTCCACTATATGCTTTAGTTGCTCTATAAAAAAGGGTCCCAACCCTTCATTATGAAATTTGTTTTGAAAGTTTTCTCCAAGATGCTTCATGCAACAACCAAAGTGAGTTTAAGTGTAGAAAATTGAATTCATCTTTGAAATACTTGGATACCTATCCGAAATAAAACATAACTCTTCGATATCTTCAACGCAACTTCTCATTTGTTTAAAAAAATATCCATAAGAGGCATCACATTCCTTTTCCATTACACAAAAAGTGACAGGAAAGATGTGATTCTCCGCATCCTATGCCACCGCAGCTAGCAAAATTCCATTATACCTTCTCCTCAAGAAGGTCCTATTGACGGCTATGAATTTTCTCAAATGTTAAAAATCTTGAATCCAAGCACCATAGGATATAAAAAATTACTTGAACCTTCCATTTTCATCAACACGCAATGTCGTCTTACTTTCGAGCTTTGTGGACTCAAGCATGTAATGGTAGGCATCTAGGACAGCATAACCATGCTTGTGTGTCCCCCTAACTGATACAAGACAAATAGATGCCTTAGCTTTCGATGACACCATTCAAAGTCACTAAATGAAGAATTAAGCTTTGGTCTCATGGAGGACACAGGATCATATTTAGAGGGGTCGTCTTGCGCATGCCATTAAATAAATTTGAGTGAGGAAGATTTCTTGGAGCCTAATGACTTGAGGACTCTCGGGTTTGGGCCATACTTGGTGGTTCACGATTTTGGTTCCCTTTATTAAGGGCATTTTGGTCACTTAGGCTTGAGGGCATTTTGGTCATTTAGACTTGTCTAAATGACACTCCATGGCTACCCCACCTCATTAAGGGCTCATTTTGTCTTTCTTTTGTAATATACTATATATAGTCTCTTTTAGGTTTTTTCTCACTAGTTTTGACTGATGAATGTATGAAACACTTGAAAATCCTCTCTCTTGAGAGTAGACCACCTTAGTATAGTCTTAGTTAGGGCTTGGAAAATCCAATATTGACCTTTTCTTGGAAATGGTGGATCTTGAGGTGAGTTGATTCCCTTGGCGATCACCGTAAGAGTGTGATTTTGATTATTACATTCATTAGGGGTTAGTGTTGAAATACACTTGGTTCTTAATCTTGTAGTAATCTTGGTCTCACTATCTATCTTTATTTTCTATGCAATTTATCTTGTGGTTGTGTTAAATCTGTGTCTTGTTTCATTTTGTGTCATTATTATCATATTCATCTCCTTTCTTTAGTTATAGTTTTGGTTTCTAGCTTTGTTTTCCATATCATTTGATAAAGCGTGGCTTGATCTTGTTCCTACAAAATCAAATCTTGGGCTTGCTTGTTAGAAAATTCAAAAAAAAAAAGTGTTCTTGAAGATCTTGTTCTTGGCTGAGGAAAATTGTTGTCCTTGTAAAGTTTTCTTATCCAAGATTTGTACTAGATTAGTAGTCTTTTACTTGTTTAGTGTGTTTCTAATGTTGGTTTCTTTCTCACCAACACTAAAAGTGTCTAGATCTAAAGTTGAGCTTATAAAATTGACCATTGTTGTGGTGACTTGAAGATGGCCGTATGTTGTACCTTGTCATTGACAATTTGTTGTGTTGTGTTGTGTTCTTGAAGAAGTTGTTATTGTGTTCTTGAAGGTTGTTATGGTGTTCATCTTGTTCTTCATCTATTCTTACAACTTAAGACAACAAAAAGTGTAAAATAGATCCAAAAAGTTCTAAGACAAAAATTGTAAAGTTGTTTGTGAGAAGACTTGCACACATCACTTCCTAGACTTGACAACCACTTTTACTTAAATCAA
Organism: Capsicum annuum; assembly: GCF_002878395.1. Classification (NCBI taxonomy): domain Eukaryota; kingdom Viridiplantae; phylum Streptophyta; class Magnoliopsida; order Solanales; family Solanaceae; genus Capsicum; species Capsicum annuum. The sequence goes on along the minus strand of NC_061111.1, from coordinate 243,197,392 downwards.
GGGACCTTGTCTTGTGGGACTAGTAAATTCAAATCTCACCTTTTTGAGTTTGAAAAGTTGAGAAAGACTATAAGACTTTTACTTTTCCTCCAAAACCAATTGTCATCCATTCCAAGTTGTGTGAATATTGAAATTTCAAATTTGTGACTAAAATTCGAGTGGGACCAAGACTAATTGCATGCTGCCACATCACCATTGCTACTGTACACGTCACTAATAAGCTCAAATTTGGATTTTTCTAGTTTCTAATTGTTGATTCTTGGTTTCATTACTTGGTTCTAGAACTAAGTAACAAACTAGTACACTTCTACTAGGTTGCCAATTAGTCCTTTGAATCTGTTTCTTTCGTGTATTTGCTATTATGTGTTTTTCTCATTTTTAACTCGTATTAGTTTTTTGGTTTCAAGTTTGTAAGTAAATTTTGTTTTTGTGTCTTGAGTCAATCAAACAAGAATCCATTTCGGCCGCCAAGTAGAATTGATATCTTATTTACTACCGGAGTATAAGCAACTTTCAATATTCGCCGCTCCAATTGTGAAGATCACAAAAATGAGTGTCTAGAGTATTGGTGAGGAGCTTTTACTACTAATCTTGTTTGTTCATTTTGTAGGTTTGTTTCTTTGTTTGTTTTAGGTATAATTGCAATGGAACCCGAGGCTTTCACCTCTCAAACCATGGATAACAATGTCACTAATGTCATTTTGGCCTACCTTGACACTATTTCCCAAGACATGGCTATAGTGAATGAAAGATTGGATCGTATGATAGGTCCAAGAGAGCAAGTGGGCTGCCTGGACACACGTCAAGATGAAGACTATACCTCATGTGAGCTACAAGTTAACATAGATAACTCTTACACTTTGGTGCGTGTGAATGATAATTGTGTGGCTAGTAGCCTATTGAGTATGAGTTGTAGCTTACTTACTTGTGAGTCTAATGGTTCTTTGCCTCTTGTTGATGATGTGCATGTTATGAGTATGGATACACTAGTTGATCCTATTGATGACGAAATTGACTTTTCTTGTAAGATCAATTTATGTCCACCTAGTGTTGAAGACAACATGTTGAACTAAGGTACATCGTTTTGTGTAATTGGTGTTGATCAACTTATGTGTGAAACTTGCCCGCCACTAGAGGTTATATGTGATGTGCTTAATAGAACTCAAGTGAGTGAAGTATTTAGAAATGTTGATCAACAAAATGGGAGTGAACCCGAGAGCTATTCTTGGGATAATCTTGTACTTGAAATCTCTTTGAAACTTGATATTGATCTTTTAGAGAGTGATGAACGTGTTTTTTCCGAATCTGCCCATGAAATAGATTATGCTCTGTTTAGGTATAATGTCTTGTTTGAAGATGATATAAACACTCTTAATATACCTAGTGGTGAAAATGATGGTATAGCTTTCCTTGGAAGCTACAACCGATATGCTAACCCACTATGGTGTGACAACATTCCTCCTAAAAATGGAAATCTCTTCTCTAGAGATGAGAGTACTCTTAAGGGTAAGGGATGTGTAGTCTTGGAAACTACTTCTCCTTCTACTTTGTGTGACTTTATTGTTGAGGATACTCATGGGAAACTAGTAGTGAGTACACACATGAGGGCACCTTAGTAGAAGTCGACTTGAGTGATACTTTTCTCTACTCTCTATTTTCTTTGGATAATATGTATGCTATTGTAGAGAGTATGCCATTTAGTATAGGTGGAGACCGCGGGAAAAGGCAGTGTTGTCTAGACCCGTATCTATGGCCACTCTTCCCGTTTGACCCCAGTGGCAAATGTAGAAATGGTGATGTTGGTACATCCAACTTGTTGCTTGGTCTACATGACAAGCAAAGTGTCACTCTTGGTGAATCCTATAACTAAATCCTTTGTACATCTTTCATTGAGTTTTTAATATTTCATTCAAAGGATTCTTGGTTATACTTCAAGTATGTGTTGCCTTGGCGTGATGATTTTTATTATTGTGCTAACCATAACCCTCATTCCATGAGGATGTTGTACTTGTTTATCCTTTCTCTAGTTTTGCAAGGTACTGATTCGAGACGAATATTTTTCAAGAAGGAGAGGATGATACAACAAAAATGGTTGCCTTAGCTTTTGATGATATCATTCAAAGTCACTACGTGAAGAATCAAGCTTTGGTCGCATGGAGGGCATGGGATCATACTTGGAGGAGTCATCTTGAGCATTCCATTAAACAAATCAGAGTGTGGAAGATTGCTTGGAGCCTTGATGACTTAAGGACTCTCGGGTTTAGGCCATACTTGGTGGTTCTTGGTTTTGGTTTCCTTTATTAAGGGCATTTTGGTCACTTAGCCTTGAGGGCATTTTGGTTATTTAGACTTGTCTAAATGACACTCCATGGCCACCTCACCTCATTAAGGGCATTAAAGTCATTTTGTCTTTCTTTTATAATATACTATATATAGTCTCTTTTAGGTCTTTTCTCATTAGTTTTGAATGATGAATGTATGAAACACTTGAAAATCCTCTCTCTTAAGAGTATACCACCTTAGTGTAGTCTTAGTTAGGGCTTGAAAAATCCATCCTTAGTATAGGGCTTGAAAAAGCCAATATTGACCTTTGGTTGGAAATAGTGGATCTTGAGGTGAGTTGATTCCCTTGGCGGTCATCGTAAGAGTGTGGTTTTGATTATTACATTTATTAGGGGTTAGTGTTGAAATACACTTGGTTCTTAATCTTGTAATAATCTTGGTCTCACTATCTATCTTTATTTTCTATGCAATTTCTCTTATGTTTGTGTTGAATCCGTGTCTTGTTTCATCTTGTGTCATTGTTATCATCTTCATATCCTTTCTTTAGTTATAGTTTTGGTTGCTAACTTTGTTTTATGTATCACTAACCAAGTCCTTAGCGATCCCGATGGTCGTATATATCTTACAATAACTGACCGTGACACCTAATTTTGTAAGGAGTTGATTGGTCATATCCCTTGTAGAAGGGCCTTTGCCATTGGGGAACCTATTCCTGAAATATTCACTGAGGACCTTTAATGTGGCATGAGGATTTTGGCTTGAAATATGCTCCAAACCACATGTGTGATATTTTTCATATTTATGAATAACGAATCATTCAGAAATTAAGTACTTCACCGCTCTCAACCAACACTTACAGTTTGGATTAGCATATCTAAAGCAAAAGACTTTGCTCGAATTGATCACCTTCATTATTCAGAAATCTTTTCTCAAGCAAGCAATAAACAAATAAGTAGAAAGTTCTTTCTTATTCTTGAATGACATTCCCTTGTAAAAGATGGTCTCGTCGCTTTGATGATTTCTAGACTGTGTCGATTAAGAAGAACTACCCACCGTATTGCTCACAGCAACGAGCGTTGGTGTTTGATTATCATCTGGAATATGCATGTCCAGATCATCCAACCTATCATCAAATATGTCTTGTTGTTGTTCTTCTTCTACATTATGGTTGTTATTCTCTCTTGTCTTTTCAACCACGTAGACCCTTAACACTAGCCTGGTTGAATAACTAAGATAAGAATGCAACCAAATCTGATCGGTTATCTTGAAAGGTAGTACCCTCTGATTTTCAAAGGAGCTGTGCATATAGCTGATGATGAGTTCTTCCAGTTGACAATTCAATCTACAATAGCTGATGATTAAGTTGACAAAATCATTATACAAAACATCACTTTGGACTGTCATAGCTATCATCTCTAGCATTTCACCCTCCTTCCAACACCATATATATCGATTGCTCTTCTCGATCCATTGACCATGACAATCCACCCCATTGTTATTGATCCCTCCATTAATGGTACCTAAATAAAGTCATTTGTTAAAAAATTTTAATAATGATATTATAATAAAATTAATAGTCATTTCATAGTATCGTAACATGAACCCCAACAGATGTGTAATCTATTGCAACAAGTAAAAATATATCACAATAGGTAAGTGTTCAGTTGCAACAGATTACCTACCTGTTAGAATTCATGTAATGCTTTTGAAGCTAATTTCAGATGATGAGACATCTATTGTAATAGGTGAATCATATGTTGCAACACACTATACATCTATTGCAACAGATAAAACGCCTATTGGGATAGATGTTAAAGTACTAAAGAACCTTTGAAGTTGATTTTATGTTGCAATAGATAACTAACTTGTTGTGACAGATGACTTACCAGTTGCAACAGACAACGCGTCTGTTGGAATCAAGTTTAGGTTATGTTGCAACTAATAACTAACTTGTTGCAATAGATGACTTACCTATTGCAATAGACGAAACGTCTGTTGGAATTGAGTTCAGGTTCTGTTGCAACAGGTTACTAATCTGTTGCAACAGATATTTACCCTATTACAATAGATAACTAGTCTACTATAATAGAGGGGTCATATATTGCAATAAATGACCCATTTATTCAATTCATGTTACGAAACTATAGAATCATAAATATGAATCCATTATATAAGTATTTTATTGCAACAGATGGCTCATCTATCGCAATAGATGAGTGATCTTCTTAATGGCTCTTATGTTGCATTCATATTCGCGTGCTATCTATTGTTGAAAAAACAGAACAATAACAGTTACCCAGATGACAAATTCAACCAAAAATCATAATTTGACTTACCAAAGTCTCCTACGAAGTAATGCCAAAGTGGAAAGTGATGTACGGAAAAAAAATTAACCTAAGAAATTGGTCAAGTAGCAACAGTAGTGGTAATAACAACAACAACAACAATGGTCAACAAGAAGAAGATGATGATAATGAAGTAGATGATGATGATGATAATGAAGCAGGAGAAGATGAATAAAAACAACAGCATCAATGAACAACAAAAAATTGCTAAGAGAGAGAAAACAATAATGGATGGGAAGGGAGAGAAACATTCCTTTTTCCCTCCCTTTCCTATTATATTAGGTTAACATTTGGATCAAAGTGCAAATTTAAAAACTTGTGGGCTATTCTCAAAATTTTTCAACTTTCTTAATCCATAATAAAGTAATTGTCACCTACACCCAATTATTAAGACTTGAGTAACCTACACCTCATTTTGAAACTCTTTTACCACTTTTAACAAAATGTCCCAAGTTTATTGAGCTTGTTTTGTCATTTTATTTGTTCACAAAAGGTAGTAATGCAGTTTGCACAAAATACACACAACACCAAATAATATATAAAATAACCAAATTGACCTCACTCAAACTTGAAACTTGAAAGTACTTGAAGCATACATATTGACCTCGTGCATTCTTCATCAATAAACTCCCTCTTATAAGATAACTAGTTGGCTATTTTCGTGCTACGCACAGTCCAATATTGATACTCAAAAATTTTAAAATATGTATAAATTATCATTTACACTTTGTTTTGATGGTGGCTAACCATGGTATAGTATGGTAATATGTTTGTTTAATTTTTCTTAGAATATATGGTATGATATAGTTTGATTTCATGGTTAGGTAACTATGAAGAAGCTCACTTTATGTAACCACCGATTTGGTGGTATCACATCATTACCTTAATTTTTTTTCTTATTTTGTTTTTATTTATTATTTAATAATTCTTTTTTATCCTTTATTCTACCTTTTTATAGTAGACTTACTCCGTATCCTACTTTGTTAATAAATTAATCCTATTAACTAAAATAATACCTTAGCATTCAATACAACACTATATCACAACCATCCAAACAAAGTATTAATTAGAACCTTCATTTGTTTAATTGATAAATTTTAGATATGCATTATGCATATATTATTTTATTTTATTTAGATCAATGAAATTTATATATGAATATTTTAAGTGGTTAATGATGTTCCATTTTAATATTATTATTATTTAATATTATTATGCATTAGTTTGCCTATAAGATGTGTAGTATTTTAATGTCATTACTTATTGCATGCATGTGTGCTGTTACATTTCGTGTAAGTTAATGACGTTATATGCCTCTTTCTTCTTGGAATTTAGTGAGCAAAATGTAACACTTTAGCTATGCAGCAAGCTGTTTTGGCAGCATTTTACCTCAACTTGAATGCCATAATTTGGCATCCCCTTACGTTGCATGGCTGTTACTTTTCAGCCTCTAAATCCCATTTGTTTGTGCCTTTAAATCATAGTTAGTGGTGGTAAAATGTGAATATAAGTTTCATGTAATTTCCACTCTTTATTCCTCCATTATCCTACTCTTTATGTGTTGTAACTCTTGTAACCTCTATTCTTCCTATTCATTGCATGGAAGATTTCTTCACCTATAAATAGAGGTGGTCTTGCATGTTTTTCATACACAAGATAATATAGAGTTCACAAAAGTTAGTAAAAAAAGAGTTCATTAGTTGAAGGGAGGTGTTCTTTTTGTGGAGCATTGAACACAACTCTTGTTCAGAGTTGTTGAGTTGTTCTTTGTGAGAAGGCTATTGTATCCTGAAGGGGTCAAGTCAAGAAGATTACTACTGGACCGGTGAAACAATTTGTCGCAGTGGGCTTGAATCTCCTTAAAGAGAACGAGATATTCGCACCTCAGCCGAAGAAGAAGAAGATAACTTTTGATTATTCTTCACTAGTAATTTTTCAGTTGTAATATTTTTTTGTAATTTCACCAACAATTTTAAGGAGATTCAATGGAAACAACTAAAAAATCTACAGATGTCGAGATGAGAGATCTTAACAAGTCATTTTAGTTCAACGGTACTCACTTCAAGAGGTGGAAGGGTAAAGTGCTTTTCTACTTAAGTCCTCTCAATGTTTCTTATGTGTTAACTGAGAAGAATCCAAATAAAGTAGATAACTCTTTCATGAGTGATGAAGAACACATTTCTCTTCAAGAGAAAGTTGAAAAATATGATGGTGATTTCTATAAGTGTTGGTACTTTTTACTTAATTGTCTATCTAATAATTTTTATGATTATTATGATAGAACTTACTCTAGTGTAAAGAAAATTTGAAAAGCCTTGTAGAGTAAGTATGACAGTGAGGAGGCAGGAGCAAAAAAATATGCGGCTAGCAGATTTTTTCATTTTCAAATGGTGGACTATCAGTGGTAGAACAAGATCAAGACTTCACAATGATTGTTGGCGAGCTCAGGTCCGAGAAAGTCAAAATTAGAGATAACCTTATTTTTTGTGGCATAATCGATAAACTTCCTCTTTCGTGGAAGGAATTTCAAAAAACTATGCACCACAAGCAAAAGAAAAATTCTCTTGAGACTTTAATAATGTGAATCTACATGAAAGAAGAGGCAAGGGGCCAAGATTCACTTTTGCAAACAGAAGAGAACAACATCACACCAAAGGTAAATTTAATTTCTTCAAATAATATTGCCCCTGAAACTAACAAAAATACTACTTTGAAGCCTAAGAAGAAAAAATTCCAAAAAATAATGGTAGACATCCCAAAGACAATAATGGTGGAAACAACCAAGAAAAAAAATTAACATGTACAAGAAAAAAGATCATGATTTATTTGTGGCAAGAGAGGACATATTACTCAATTTTGCAAATTTCAAAAACGTGGGCCTACACCTCAGGTAAACTTTACCCAAGAACCATTTGTGGCAGTGATAACAGATATAAACATGGTGGAGAATGTGATGGATGGCGGGATGACTCTTGTACAAACTGTCATTTCTGTTATGACAAGGACCGGTTTAAAAAATATACACCTTGAGGAGCCCAAAACCATTGTGCTTGGAGACACACATAACTCAAGTTCTTGGAATGAGAGATGTCGAGTTGAGATTTACATGTAGAAGGGTATTAATTCTAATAAATGTACTTTATACTCCTTCCATGAGAAGAAATTTGATATCTAATTTTTTCTTAATAAAGCAGACTTCAAACAGATTATTGAATCTGGTCACTATGTAATTATGAAAAATAATAGTTTTGTGGGAAGGAAGGGGGATGCATGTGATGGTATGTTCAATTTGAATGTTGAAATGAATAAAACATCTGCTTCTGTTGACATGTTTTCTTCTACTAATTTTTGACATGCTCGTTTATGTCATATAAATGATTGTTATGTGGGAATCATGAGTAGTTTAGGATTAATTCCTGTAATTAAAAAGAATTTTAAAAAATCTGAGGCTTGTAGTAAAGCCAAAATCACAAAAAGGCCTTTTTTCAGGTTGAAAGAAAAACTGATTCATTAGAATTAGTTCATACCGATATTTGTGAACTTGGAGAAATTTTAACTCATGGAGAAAATAGATATTTTATCACATTCATTGATGATTTTTGTAAGTTTACATATGTTTACTTAATGAAAAATAAAAGTGTTTTTTTAAAATTTTTTAAAGCTTTTCTCCAAGAAGTTGAAAATCAATTTGGTAGAAAAATAAAAAGAATAAGAAGTGATAGATAATATGAGTCACATGAGTTAATTTTTTTTTAGATCATTGGGTATAATTCATGAAACTACTCCTCCATATTTTCCAGCATCTAATGGTGTAGCGGAAAGAAAAAATAGAACTTGGTCAAGTTAACTAATGACATATTAATTGAGTCTAGTGCACCTTTAAGTTTTTGGGGTGAAGCTCTTTTGACTGCTTGTTATGTGTTGAATCATATGTCTTATAAAAAAACCAAACTAACACCTTTTGAGTTGTGAAAAGGTCATAAGCCGAATTTGGGATATCTAATATTTTAGGGTTGCTTAGCCTATTGTAATACCTCGTATTTCCCTAGATTAAATTAAATCTTAGTACATGAGTTATCCAATATAAAAATTTTAAAATGCTAAGTATATTTTGATTTAGATCCTACCATTACGTAGGAAATTCAATTAGCTTTCCAACAATATAAAGTTCACCCAAATTACACACTCGGGTGATGAGTTAGAGCTATTTTAGTAAAACAGTGTGCCACCTGATCCATCAACATATCGCGGAGCATAACCAAATGACAATCCTTAATTCTAGTATTGCTCTACAATATTGGGGTATTGCACCATAGACCCAATTTACAGTTGTCAATTTCTAGTGTTCTGACGCGATGTCACCGCGTCGCGGAGAGCTTCCAGGTCTCAACCAAAGTGGCAATGCTATACCACCGCGTCACGCCACCATGCAATTTTCCAGTTGTAATTTTTAAGAGACACGACACGATAGTGCCGCATCGCGCCAGAGTCCAAAATTGAGTTTTTGAGTACAAATTTTTAAGTCATTCCCAAGGGTAAATGGGTATTTTTCCATGACCCTAATCAGTCTTAAACATGAAATCAAGCTCCTAAATAGCCTATTATCTCATTAAAAGCATTCTCTCTCAAGAGGCACAAACTCTAGATTCAAGAATCAAGGTCAATCCTAAAAAATTTCACAAAGAACCTTTAAAGATTAATCTTCTAAAGTATGTTAGCTGTTCATCTATGGGTCCCTTTCACCCATAGAGTTCAAGAATCCATTTTTAAAACTTCAAGATTTATGATTCATGATTAACAAGTATGAAATTGGATTATATTTATGTTTTGACATTTATTAAGTTTCTATCCATGATTAATGGTAGATTCCATGAAATTGAATAGCATGTGTATTGAATTGAGTAATCCCCATGTTATAATCCATGAATTTTGCAAGCTTCATTGTAATTGTCATGTTTATGTGTTATCCATGATTTAGATTCCAAGTTCCAAGAATTGATCCTAATATGTGTTGATTTACATGATATTCATGATAAACCCTTCAATTTTCAAGTTGATTGTTATAACCATGTTTACCCTGAGTGTTTATAATTTAGTAAAACAAGAATGCTTCCCATGTGTTTGACAAATTGTTTATGAGTATGAAATAATGCCATTATAGCATGCTAACATGTATTTCCCATTCATGTACAAGTTAATGCATTACAAGTGTTTGATAAAATATCTCTATAGATGAATTATGACCAAGTGAACATTGTTATGTTACTCAATATTATGCTTTACTTTACTTTTTATGCTATCGAGTCCTGGAGTATTTAATACCCGATAATTTAGCTGTTTACTTAGAGCCAGTGTTAGTGATAGAATAGTATAAATCATGTCATGATCAGTAATACTGTCAGTCAGTTATAAAACTCAGTAGAATTTGGTCAGTTACAGTAATCAGGAAATCTCAGTAAACTCTGTATCAGTCCAGTCCAGTTTAGTATACTCAGTTTAGTGTCTTTTAGTTGGGTGTAGCATTCAGCACCGAGTGAGCCTAGGGATGGGGTCTTACCTATTAGTTAGGACTGGATCCCTAAATGCAATACCTAAGCTCTAGAACTACGTAGCCAGCGTAGGTTATAATATGTCACCCATTAAATAGGACTAACATACTCAGGGATCACCCGTTAGATTAGGACTGATCTTAGGGGTCACCCGTTAATTAGGAATGACTCCACAACAGTTATCTTTACCCGTGGTACAGTATTGACACTCTTCTAATTGGGGTTACAAATTATACCCCAACTCAGTTATCTTATCTTATTTGGGGTATGTCGGTTAGATGATCACCTCCCACATTTTCAGTTTCAATCTTCAGTATAGAACTCAGTTCTGTTCTAAAATATTAGGATTGTCAGATATAGTTAATCAGTATCAGTTAATCAACTATCAAAATTCAATACTTAGCTTCAGAAAAACCCAGTTACAATTTATATATATATATATATATATATATATATGTATGTATGTATATGCACAAGTTGCATTCTCAGTACTTACAGTAGTTTCAGTTATTGTAATACCCCATACTTTTTCTAGCTTGAAAAGTTTCCCAAGAATGTTAGAAGATTTCTTTGAAAGATGAATCCATCTTTTTTCTACACGTGGTATTTTAAATATTTTCACTTTTTGTCATGTGGAAAATTCAATAAGTTTTCCATCAATACCAAATTCGCCCAAATTCGACACCCGGGCGAAGAGTTAGAGCCTTTTTAGTGATACAGTGTATCACCTGAGCCTTCAGCACGTCACGGAGATAGCTCAAATGGCAATTGTCAATTTTCAGTGTTGCTCCGCGATAGTGGCACATCGCGCCAAACTTCCAGGTCATAGACAAGGTGGCAACGCGAAAGCTCCGCGTCGCGCCACCGTGCAATATCCCATTTGTCACTTTCCAGTGACTTAGTGCGATAGTGGCGCGTCGCGCCAAATATGAAAATTGGGAAATTTTTTCAGAAATTAAATACGTATCCTAGGGTTAAAAGGGTCAATTACCCACCCTATATAAGCCTTATAACATGAGATTTGGCCATAATTCAGCAACTTATACTCAATTACTCTAAAAAACTCTCAAGAACAAGCCCTAAGGTTTTCATAGAAGGTTCAATTCCAAGGGAATTCACCGTCAAATTTCAAGAATCTCTTCGTCAATCTTCATAGAATCACAAGCTAAGGTATGCGTAGTGTTCATTCATGGACTCCTTTCGTCCATGAAGCCTAAGAATCTATTTTCTAAGTTTAAGTTTATGGATTTCTTTATGAATTTCATATTGGGTTTATTTTGTTTATGTTGAGAATCATTACTTGAATTCAAATCCATGTTGGGTGATCAATTTTATATGGAATTGATTTGTATAGATGTATATTCATGCGAACCTATAAATAAACCCTAGGATGATGAAATTAGATATGAATCATGATGTTTGATTGTTGTATAATGTTGTCTACATGTGCCATGCCTATCATGTGTATGATTAAATGCTTAGATGAAGGAACAATTCCCCACTAGTAAGATATCATGAAATCCCCATGTATGTACAAGTTTATGCATATCACATGTTTGATGAAGTGCTTTAATATATGAATTATGAATTGTGTTGTTGGTCATCTGTTAAAGTAAGCCATGCCATGTCAGTTTCTTCTCATCGAGTCCTAGGGGTACCTGTACCCGCACATTTAGCTGTGTGCCTAGAGCAATATCATGTTTTCATGATCTCCTCAGTCAAGCTAAGATCCATAGAACTCAGTCAGTCATGTGACTCAGGAAATCTCAGTAGTTCAGTAATCTCAGTGATCTCAGTAAATAATCTCAGCAACTTCAGTATTCCCAGTTAATCTCAGTAACTTCAGTACTCTCAGTCAGTCCTTAGAACTCAGTATATTCCGTCAGTCAACGGAACTTAGTAAATTTAGTTTAGCTCCGCTAGACAATAACACTAGTATCAGTTCAGTTCAGTTAATCAGCTCAGTTCAGTTAATCAGTTTAGTGTTTTACAGATGGGAGTAGGATTTAGCACTGAGCGAGCCTAGGGATGGGGACTCACCTGCTAGATAGGACTGATATCCCTAGAAGCAATCCCTAAGTTCTAGAACTACGTAGCCAATGTAGAAATAAGATGTCACCCATTAGATAGGACTGACATACTCAAGGATCACCTGTTAGCACATTTAATTGTATAGGACTGAGTCTATAATAGTTTTCTTTACCAGTGGCGTGGTACTGAAACCCTTCTAGCTAGGTTTATAGGTTAGAACCCTGTTAGCTTAGTATGGGGCATGTCAGTTAGATGAATACATTCCACAGTTTTAGTTACAGAATCAAGACTGTTAGATACAGTCAATTCAGCTCAGTAGTATAGATTTAGAACTGTCAGATACAGTAACTCCTTATCATTATAAATAGACTCTGGGATCACCCATTAGACAAGATTAATCTCAACTATGGTCAATCAGTAATGGTATCATCAAATTTAGAGATCACCCGCCAGATAGGACTGATCTCAGGTTCAGTTGCTCAGATACAGTACAGAACTCAGCTAGTTCCATCAGATTTAGGACTATCAGGTACAGTCACTCATGTTATTAGTTATATAAGTTATTAGAACTTATGTTATCAATATTCAGCTTCAGGACTGTTAGATACAGTCAACTAGACCAATTCTTCATAATCAGAACTGTCAAAAATAGTTATTTATGTATCAGTAATTCCATGTTATTAGTAAACTCAGTATTCAAAACTTAGCATTCATTCCTATCACGATGTCAGTTATAGTTACGTATGCATGCATGTATTCTCACGTTCATGTTAGTCAGTTAGTTAGTATTGTTCATGCATATGAACCTATTGCATTCAGTCTACCTCACTTGCATACCATTACATTCAAAGTACTGATGCATTTATGCTATGGTGTCTTATACCATAGGTTTAGAAGCATGAGCTCCAAGGAACCAGTAGTATCCCAGTTTAGCGATCAGAGTTAGCAGTGAATCCTCATCCTTCAAGGACATGATGATCACATTACTATTTCAATTTTAAGTTTATTTCAGTAGTTGGCGTTAGTTGGGGACATGTCCCATCAACTCCTTATTCAGACAGCTTAGAGGCTTTCAGGCTATAGTGTGTTCAGACAATTATCTCAATTGTTTTTGTATTGTTATACCATATTTTTCAGTTATGTACTAGTATTGAACCTTATGGACTTGCAATTCATGTTTCCACATTTACGATATTATAACTATTATTCAGTGCTCAGTTTAAAGATACCAGTCATGGGTTACCTACTGGTCCTTTGGGGTCATGGGCACCGTGTAGCGTTTTGGGTACTAGATTCGAGGTGTTACAAACTTGGTATCAGAGCCTAAGGTTCAATAGTATTCTAGGAAGTTTGAAAAGCTGCATTTAGTAGAGTCTTGTTCATGCGTGTATTGTGCACCACACTTATGTGCAGGAGGCTATGAGATGTTTTAGGAATAGTTTCCCTTCTTTCAGTATTCATGTCATGATAGTAAGCATAAGCTTAAGTCAATCTCTCAGTCTAATCCATTTCTCCCTTTCTTCTACAAAACATGCCTCCTAAAAAACTAAACGGAAATCAGTCGGCCCCTCAACCCAAAGAAACTTTGGGCGATTGTGTTTCTCATACGGAGTTCAGGGTCGCATTCACTACTCTTGCTCAGTCAGTTGCTACTTATAATGAACGACTAGCTCTCATTCCGGCCAACCTAGTGGCCAATTAAGCTACAGCCAAGATTCAGGACTTCACTCGAATGAACCGTCCATCCTTTCTTGGGTCTAAGTCAGATGAGGACCCTTAGGAATTCCTAGATTAGATTCAGAAGGTGACTGACATCATGGGGGTGACTACTGTTAAGAGTGCTGAGCTAGTTTCATATCAGTGGATGTGGCCCATACATTGTTCAAGCAGTTGAAGTCAGAAAGGGTAGATGATGCAAGACTTATAGAATGGGATGATTTTGTCATTGCATTCTTAGAGAAGTTCTTTACCCTAGAGCTGAGAGAAGCTAAGGTGTTAGAATGCCTCAACCTTAGGCAGGGCATCATGACGGTGAAAGAGTATTCTCTTAAGTTTACTCAATTAGTCAGATATGCTCCTCATGTGGTTTCAAACAGTAGGGCTAATATTAGTAAGTTTGTGTCAATGGTGAATGATAGCATGGTTAATGAGTGTAGATTCGCCATGCTGAATAGTGATATGATATTAGCTAGACTTATGACCCATGCTCAACAGGTAGAGGAGCAAAAGATTAAGATAAAGGAAAAGCAGAATAAAAGCACAAGGATAGGTAGTTTCATCTTGGCTCAGCCTAAGTCAGGAGGTGGTAGCCGTACTCAGTATAGTCATAAGTTTTCATTCCCAGCTCTATCTTCATCTAGTGCACCAGTACCCAAGTTCAGGAATGACAATCATGATGGGTTGCCAGGCTCCGAGGCCCAGGGTAGTGAGAACAGGAGTCTTACCTATCCACTTTGCGAAGAGTGTGGTAAGAATCAGCTAGGCATGTGTAGAGCAGGCAGCGAGGTATGTTATGGATGCGGTAATCCAAGCCATAGCCTGCGGGAATATAGAGAAAGGGCTCAGAAGGGAAAAGATTTGCACTAGCAGGGCGTCATTTCCAGTACCACTAGTGGTCAGCGTCAGAACAGGTTTTACACTCTTCAGACTCACCCTGATCAAGGAAATTCCCTTGGTATAGATTCGGGTACGTTATAGGTCCTCCATACTCATGATATGCATTATTGGACCTTTTTCTCTCATTTTATTTAAAGATTTTCAGCATGAGTTGTTCATTCATGAATCAGTCTATAGATGCCCATGCATCTCCCCAGTATCTCAATAAGGTGAGCGTTCTTAGAAGGACATAGTGTCCCAAGGGGGAGATACCCTATTTTTCCCCAACACTCTCATGTCTTAAATTAAGTTTCTTTTTACATAAGGAATCTAGTTTAAAATAGAGGGTAATTATAAGTTGACCCTCAAAGTCCCAACCTCAGTTATGGGACAAGTATTCAGAGGCTCAGTTCAGTTCACGAAATTCAATTTATATGTCATGTTTCAGCCTCAGTCTTGTTCTCAAGTTCCAGATCATGCATACTTCTAGCATAATCATGGGGCTATCAGTGCTTTTCAGTCACGTAATAGTTTTCTTAAAATTACTAAATTCCCTATTAAAATTACCATTAAAACTTGGTATTCAGTTCATGCTCAGATCCCTATTTCAAACTTGTTACTAAGTACCCTTCCATATTCAGTCATGCATTCATATATCAGTTCAGTCATGTAATTATGCATCAGACATACATTATTCCTACAGGAAATTTAGTTAATCAAAATATTCAATCATGTATTCATGAGTCAATTATCAGTTATGCATCAGATATGCATGAATTCAGCTTATTAGTCATGCATCAGATATGCATGTTCAATATGTTATATTCAGCCATCAGTCATATCTGTCATGAAATCATGTTCCATCCAGTCATGTTTAGTATATACATCAGTTTGTATTCTTTCCCTCTCACAGTCTCATTCGAGGATGAATGTTCTCAAGGGGGAAATATTATAATATCCCGAACTTTTTTCTAGCTTGAAAAGTTACCCAAGAATATTAGAAGAATATTAGAAGCTTTCTTTGAAAGATGAATCCACTTTTTATTTACATGTGGTATTTTCAATAATTTCACTTATAGTCATGAGGAAAATTCAATAATATTTCCATCGATACCAAATTCGTCCAAATCTGACACCCGGGCGAAGAGTTAGAGCCTTTTTAGTGATACAGTGTATCACCTGAGACTTCAGCACGTAGCGGAGATAGCTCAAATGACAATTGTCAATTTTCAGTGTTGCTCCATGATAGTGGCGTGTCGCACCAAACTTCCAGGTCGTTGGCAAGGTGACAACGCGATAGCTCTGCATCGCGCCATCGTGCAATTTGCCATTTGTCACTTTCCAGTGACTTGGCGCGATAGTGGTACATCACGCCAAAGATGAAAATTAAGAAATTTTCTCCAAAATTAAATACGTGTCCTAGGGTTAAATGGGTCAATTTCCCCCCTATATAAGCCTTATAACATGAGATTTGACCATAATTCAACAACTTATAATCAATTACTCTCAAAAACTCCCAAGAACAAGCCCTAGGGTTTTCATAGAAGGATCAATTCCAAGGGAATTCACTGTCAAATTTCAAGAATATCTCTGTCAATCTTCGTAGAATCACAAGCTAAGGTATGCATAGTGTTCATTCATGGACTCCTTTCATCCATGAAGCCCAAGAATCTCTTTTCTAAGTTTAAGTTTATGGATTTCTTTATGAATTTCATGTTAGGTTTTTTTTTTATGTTGAGAATGATCAATTGAATTCAAATCCATTTTGGGTGATCAATTTTATATGGAATTGATTTGTATAGATGTATATTCATGTGAACCTATAAATAAACCCTAGGATGATGAAATTAGATATGAATCATGATGTTTGATTATTGTATAATGTTGTCTACATGTTCCGTGCCTATCATATGTATGATTAAATTCCTAGATAAAGAAACAATGCCCCACTAGTATGATATCATGAAATCCTCATGTATGTACAAGTTTATGCATATCACATGTTTGATGAAGTGCTTTAATATATGAATTATGAATTATGTTATTGGTCATGTGTTCAAGTAAGCCATGCCATGTCAGTTTCTTCTCAACTAGTCCTAGGGATACTTGTACCCGAATATTTAGCCATGTGCCTAGAGCCATGTCATGTTTTCACGATCTCCTCAGTCAAGCTATGATCCATAGAACTCAGTTAGTCATGTGACTCAGAAAATCTTAGAAATCTCAGTAATCTCAGTAGTTCAGTAATCTCAGTGATCTCAGTACTCAGTAATCTCAGCAAACTCAGTATTCTCAGTTAATCTCAATAACTTCAGTACTCTCAGTTAGTCCTCAGAACTCATATATTCCGTCAGTCAAAGAAAATTAGAAAATTCAGTTTAGCTCCACTAGATAATACCACTAGTATCAGTTCAATTTAGTTAATCAGCTCAGTTCAATTAATCAATTCAGTGTCTTTCAGATGGGAGTAGGATTCAGCACCGAGCGAGCCTAGGGATAGGAACTCACCCACTAGATAGGACTGAGATCCCTAGATACAATCCCTAAGTTCTAGAACTACATAGCCAGCGTTGGTACGAGATGTCATCCGTTAGATAGGACTGACATACTCAGGGATCACCCGTTAGCACATTTAAATATATAGGACTGATCCTAGGGGTCACTCGCTATATTAGGACTAACTCTATAGAAGTTGTCTTTACCAGTGATGCAGTACTGACATCCTTCCAACTAGGGTTACAGGTTGGACCCCAGTTAGCTTAGGATGGGGTATGTCGGTTTGATGAGTACATCCCACAGTTTCAGTTACAAAATCAGGACTGTCTGATACATTCAATTCAGCTCAGTAGTATAGATTTATGACTGTCAGATACAGTTACTCCGTATCATTATAAATAGACTCTGAGATCACCCATTAGACAGGACTAATCTCAACTATGGTCAATCAGTAACAGTATCATTAGATTTAGAGATCATCCACAAGATAGGACTAATCTCAAGTTTAGTTACTCAGATATAGTATGGAACTCAGCTAGTTCCATTAGATTTAGGACTGTCAGGTACAGTCACTCATGTTATTAGGTATATAAGTTATTAGAACTCATATTATCAATATTTAGCTTCAGGACTATTAAACACAGTCAACTAGACTAGTTCTTCATAACCTAAACTGTTAAAAATAGTTATTCATGTATTAGTAACATAGTATCAGTCCCTCGGATATCAGTAATTCCATGTTATTAGTAAACTCAGTATTCATAACTTAGAATTCAATCCTATCACGATGTCAGTTATAGTTACATATGTATACATGTATTCTCACATTCATGTTAGTCAGTCAGTTAGTATTGTTCATGCATATGAACCTATTGTATTCAACCTACCTCATTTGCATACCAGTACATTCAAAGTACTGATGCATTTGCGCTATGGTGTCTTATACCATAGGTTTAGAAGCACGAGCTCCAGAGAACTAGTAGCATCCCAGTTCAGTGATCAGAGTTAGCAGTGAATCCTCATCCTTCGAGGACATGATGATCACATTACTATTTCAGTTTTTAGTTTAATTCAGTAGATGGAGTTAGTTGGGGACATGTCCCATCAACTCCTTATCTATATAGTTTAGAGGCTTTCAAACTACAATGTGTTCAGACAATTACCTTAGTTGTTTAGGTATTGTTATACCATATTTTTTAGTTATGTACTAGTATTGAACCTTACGGACTTTCAGTTCATATTTTCGTATTTACAATATTATTACTATTTTTTAGTGCTCAGTTGACAGTTTTCAGTCATGGGTTAGCTTGTGGTCCTTCTGAGTCATGGGCACCGTGTAGCATTTCGGGTAGTAGATTCGGGGCATTATAAACTTGGTATCAAAACCTAAGGTTCAATAGTGTCCTTGGAAGTCTGAAAAGCCGTATCTAGTAGAGTCTTGTTCATGCATGTGTTGTGCACCACACTTATGTGCAGGAGGCTATGAGATGTTTTAGGAATAGTTTCCCTTCTTTCAGTACTCATGCTGTGCCAGTGA
Source organism: Capsicum annuum (assembly GCF_002878395.1). Classification (NCBI taxonomy): domain Eukaryota; kingdom Viridiplantae; phylum Streptophyta; class Magnoliopsida; order Solanales; family Solanaceae; genus Capsicum; species Capsicum annuum. The sequence goes on along the minus strand of NC_061111.1, from coordinate 243,178,556 downwards.
GCATAATATCAAGTCAATCTATCAGTCTAATCTATTTCTCCCTTTTTTCTACAGAATATGCTTCCTAAAAGAAGAAACAAAAATCAGTCAGCCCCTAAGCCCGAAGAACCTTTGGACGATCATGTTTCTTATGTGAAGTTCAAGGTCATATTCACTACTCTTGCTCAGTCAGTCGCTAATCATAATGAATAAACATTTGTCATTTTGGCCAACCCAGTGGCCAATTCAGCTACAGCTAGGATTTGGGACTTCACCCGAATGAACCCTCCATCCTTTCTTGGGTCTAAGTCTGATGAGGACCCTTAAGAATTCCTAAATCAGATTCAGATGGTGACTGATATCATGGGGGTGACTACTGTTAAGAGTGCTGAGCTATTTGCATATCAGTTACAGGATGTGGCTCATACTTGGTTCAAGTAGTGGAAGTCAGAAAGGGCAAATGATGCAGGACCTATAGAATGGGATGATTTTGTCACTGCATTCTTAGATAGGTTCTTTCCCCTAGACTTGAAAGAAGCTAAGGTGTTAGAATTCATTAAACTCAGGTAGGGCACCATGAAGATGAAAGAGTATTCTCTTAAGTTTACTCAATTAGCCAGATATGCTCCTCATGTGGTTGAGACAGTAAGGCCAAGATGAGAATTTGGGTCAGGGGTAAATGATAGCGTGGTTAATGAGTTTAGATCCGCCATGCTGAATAGTGACATAACTTTAGCCAGACTTATGACCCATGCTCAGCAGATAGAGGAGCAAAAGATTAAGATGAAGGAAAAGCAGAATAAGAGGGCAAGGATAGGTAGTTTTAGCTTTGTTCAGCCTAAGTCAGGAGGTGGTATCCGTACTTAGTATAGTCATAATCTTTCATTCCCAGCTCCATCTTCAGCTAGTACACCAGTACCCAAGTTCAGGAATGACAGTCGTGATGGGTTGCCAGGCTTCGAGGCCCAGGGTAGTAAGAATAGGAGTCTTACCTATTCATTTTGCGAAGAGTGTGGTAAGAATTACCTAGGTATATGTAGAGTAGGCAGTGAGGTATATTATGGATGTGGTAAGCCAGGCCACATACTGCGGGAATATAGAGTAAGGGCTCAGAAGGGAAAGGATTTTCACCAGCAGGGCGTCACTTCTAGTACCACTAGTGGTCAGCGTCAAAATAGGTTTTACACTCTTTAGACTCGTCCTGATCAAGGAAATTCCCTTGGCATAATTCGGGTACGTTGTAGGTCCTTTATACTCATGATATGCATTGTTAGACCTTTTTCTCTCATTTTAGCTGAAGATTTTCAGCATGAGTTGTTCAGTCATGAATCAATCCATTGTTGACCTGTGCATCACCCCAGTATCTTAGTAAGGTGAGCGTTCTTAGAGGGACATAGTTTCCCAAGGAGAAGATACCCCATTTTTCCCCAATGCTCTTATATCTTAAATTAAGTTTCTCTTCGCATAAGGAATCCAGTTTAGAATAGAGAGTAATCATAAGTTGACCCTCAAAGTCCCGACCTCAGCTATGGGCCAAGTATTCAGAGGTTCAGTTCAGTTCACGAAATTCAATTTATATGCCATGTTTCAGCCTCAGTCATGTTCTCAGGTTCCAATTCATGCATACTTCTAGCATAATCATGGGGTCATCAGTTCTTTTTAGTCATGTAATAGTTTTCTTAAACTTACTCATTTCCCTATTCAAATTACCATTACAAACTTGGTATTCATTTATGCTCAGATCTCTATTTCAAACTTGTTACTAAGTACCCTGCGTATTCAGTCATGCATTCATATATCAGTTCAGTCATGTAATTATACATTAGACATATATTCTCCCTGCGGGAAATTCAATTCATCGGAATATTCAGTCATGTATTCATGATTCAATTATCAGTCATGCATCAGATATGCATGAATTTAGCTTATTAGTCATGCATCAGATATGCATGTTTGGTATGTTATATTCAGTCATCAGTCATGTCTATCATGAAATCATGTTCCAGCCAGTCATGTTTAGTATGTACGTCAGTTTGTATTCTTTTCCTCTCACTCAGTCTCATTCGAGGATGAATGTTCTCAAGGGAGAGATATTGTAATACCCTGTACTTTTCCTAGCTTGAAAAGTTTCCAAAGAATATTAGAAGCTTTATTTGAAAGATGGATCCACTTGTTTTACACGTGGTATTTTCAATATTTTCACTTTTTTCATGTGGGAAGTTCAATAAGCTTTCCATCAATATCAAATTCGCCCAAATCTAACACATGGGCGAAGATTTAGAGCCTTTATAGTGATACAGTGTATCACCCAAGCCTTCAGCGCATCGAGGAGATAGCTCATATGGAAATTGACAATTTCCAGTGCTGCACCGCGATAGTAGCGCATCGCGCCAAACTTTCAGGTCATAGACAAGGTGGCAACGTGATAGCTCCGCGTTGCGCCACCGTGCAATTTCCCATTTGTCACTTTTCGGTGACTTAGCGCAATAGTTGCGCGTCACACCAAAGATGAAAATCAAGAAATTTTCTCAAAAATTAAATACATGTCCTAGGGTTAAACCGGTCAGTTCCCCCCCCCCCCCCCTCATATAAGCCTATAACACGAGATTTGGTCATAATTCAGCAACTTATAATCAATTACTCTAAAAAAACTCTCAAGAACAAGCCCTAGGGTTTTCATAGAAGGTTAAATTCCAAGGGAATTCACCGTCAAATTTCAAGAATCTCTCCATCAATCTTCATAGAATCACAACCTAAGGTATGCGTAGTGTTCATTCATGGGCTCCTTTCATCCATGACGCCCAAGAATCTCTTTTCTAAGTTTAATTTTATGGATTTCTTTATGAATTTCATGTTGGGTTTGTTTTGTTTATAGTGAGAATGATCAATTGAATTCAAATCCATATTAGGTGATCAATTTTATATGGAATTGATTTGTATAGATGTATATTCATGTGAACCTATAAATTAACCCTAGGATGATGAAATCAGATATGAATCATGATGTTTGATTGTTGTATAATGTTGTCTACATGTGTCATGCCTATCATGTGTATGATTAAATGCCTAGATGAAGGAACAATTCCCCACTAGTATGATATCATGAAATCCCTATGTATGCACAAGTTTATGCATATCACATGTTTGATAAAGTTCTTCAATATATGAATTATGAATTGTGTTGTTGGTCATGTGTTCAAGTAAGCCATGCCATATCAGTTTCTTCTCATCGAGTCCTGAGGGTACTTGTACCCGAACATTTAGCTGTGTGCCTAGAGCCATGTCATATTTTCACGATCTCCTCAGTCAAGCTATGATCCATAGAACTCAATCAGTCATGTGACTCAGGAAATCTAAGTAATCTCAGCAATTCAGTAATCTCAGTGATCTCAATACTCAATAATCTTAGTAACCTCAGTATTCCCAGTTAATCTCAGTAAATTCAATACTCTCAGTCAGTCCTCAGAACTTAGTACATTTCGTCAATAAATGAAACTTAGTAAGTTTAGTTTAGCTCTGCTAGACAGTACCACTAGTATCAGTTCAGTTTAGTTAATTAGCTCAGTTCAGTCAATCAGTTCAACGTCTTTTAGATGGGAGTAGGATTCAGCACCGAGCGAGCCTAGGGATGGGGACTCACCCACTAGACAGGACTGAGATCTCTAGAAGAAATCCCTAAGTTCTAGAACTATGTAGCCAGCATAGGTATGAGATGTCACCCGTTAGATAGGACTGACATACTGAGGGATCACCTGTTAGCATATTTAAATGTATAGGACTGATCTCAGGGGTCACCCGCTAGATTAGGACTGGCTCTACAATAGTTTTCTTTACCAGTGGTATGGTACTGACACCCTTCTAGTTGGGGTTATAGGTTGGACCCCAGTTAGCTTAGTATGGGGCATGTCAGTTAGATGAATACATCCCACAATTTTATTCACAGAATCAGGACTGTCAGATACAGTCTATTCAGCTCATTGAAAATATTTAGGACTGTCTGATAGAGTCACTCTTTATTATTATAAATAGACTTTGAGATCACCCATTAGACAGGATTGATCTCAACTATGGTCAATCAGTAATGGTATCATCAGATTTAGAGATCACTCACCAGATAGGACTGATCTTAGGTTCAGTTACTTATATATAGTACAAAACTCAGCTAGTTCCATCAGATTCAGGACTGTCAGGTACTGCCCCTCATGTTATCAGTTATATAAGTTATTAGAACTCATGTTATCAATATTCAGCTTCAGAATTGTTAGAAACAATCATCCAGACCAGTTCTTCACAATCAAAACTGTCAAAAATAGTTATTCATATATCAGTAACGTAGTATCAGTCCCTCAGATATTAGTAATTCTGTGTTATTAGTAAAGTCAGTATTCAGAACTTAGTATTCAGTCCTATCACGATGTCAGTTACAGTTATGTATGCATGCATGTATTCTTACATTCATGTTAGTCAGTCAGTTAGTATTGTTCATGCATATAAACCTATTCCATTCAACCTACCTCACTTGCATACCAGTATATTCAAAGTACTAATGCATTTGCGCTATGGTGTCTTATACCATAGGTTTAGAAGCATGAGCTCCAAAGAACCAGTAGCATCCTAGTTCAGCAATCAGAGTTAGCAGTGAGTCCTCATCCTTCGAGGACATAATGATCACATTACTATTTTAGTTTTCAGTCTATTTTAATAGTTGGAGTTAATTGGGACATATCCCATTAACTCCTTATTCAGACAGTTTAGAGGCTTTCAGACAACAATGTGTTCAGATAACTATCTCAGTTGTTTTGTTATTGTTATACCATATTTTTCAATTATGTACTAGTATTGAACCTTATGGCATTTCAGTTCATGTTTCCGCATTTACAATATTATTACTATTATTCAGCACTCAATTTACAAATATCAGTCATAGGTTAGCTTGTGGTCCTTCAGGGTCATAGGCACCATGTAGCATTTCGGGTACCATATTCGGTGCGTTACAATTATCCATGTACTCTCATGTTCAGTTACTCTATCTCATTCAGTCAGTTATATCCTCATGCATATTAACCCTTGCATTCAGCCTTACCTCATCTAGCATACTAGTATATTCCCCGTACTGATGCATCTTTCTCTTGTGCTATGATATCTCATATCATAGGTTTGGACGCTCAGGTTCCTGATCGCACATAGTCAAATTCTGATTCAGGCAACAGTAGATTTAGAAGTGTGTCCTCATCTTTTGAGGATATTTTTTTATTTTTTTATTTCAGTAAACTTAGTATTTCAGTAGATGGAGTTAGTTGGGAGAATGTCCCATCAACTTCACTTTCAGACAATTTCAGTTATAGGCTTTTCAGATTAGACTAGTTCAGACAGGATTTTAGATTCATATATTTTATCAGGTGTTGTTAATTATCAGTATTTTAGATTTTGAACCTTATGGCATTTCAGCCTATTTTCCAAAAATTTTAGTATTATTATTCAGTGCTCACAGCAGATATCAGTCATGGGTTAGATTGTGGTCCTTTAGGGTCGTATGCACCATGTAGCATCTAGGGTACAGAATAGGGGAGTTACAAACTTAGTATCAGAGCCTACTGTTTAATAGAGTCCTAGGAAATCTAAAATCTGCATCTAATAGAGGCTTGTGCATAGGTGTGTAGCGCTCCACACTTATGGACAGGAGGTTATGAGATGTTTTAGGAACGGTTTCCCTTCTTTAAGTATTCTTCTCGTGTGGGTAAGAATTAGATCAAGTTAAACTCTCAGTCTAATCCACTTCTTCCTTTCATTTACAAAACTTACCTCCTAAAAGTACTAACAAAAGAAGAACCGGAAACCAGTCTGCCCCTCAACCCGTTCAGGCAGATCCCTTGGATGAACATGTCTCTCATGCAGAGTTTAGAGTTGTATTCACTACCCTAAACAATTTAGTATCAGCTCAAAATGAATAGCCAGCTACTGTTCAGGCCAACCCAGTGGCCAATACTGCTGTAACTAGGATTCGAGACTTCACTCGAATAAATCCTCCCCTATTCTCAGGTTCTAAGTAATAAGAGGATCCATAGGAGTTTCTTCATGTTCAAAAAGTCATAAATATCATAAGAGTGACTTTCAATGAGAGTGCTGAGTTATCTGCCTTTCAGCTACAAGATATAGTCCATGCGTGGTTTAAGCAGTGGAAGGTAGATAGGGGCACAGATGCAGAGCCCATAGAATGGGAAGAGTTTGCTACTGATTTTCTAGACAAATTCTTTCCCTTAGAGCTGAGGGAAGCCAAGGTGTTAGAATTTATCAATCTCAGGCAAGGAAATATGAGTGTGAAAGAATATTCCCTCAAGTTTACTCAGTTAGCTAGGTATGCCCCTCATGTAGTAGCAGACAATAGGTCCAGAATAAGCAAGTTTGTGTCTAGGGTATTGGATAGTGTGGTCAAGGAGCGTAGGACTGCGATGTTAATTAAGGAAATCGTTCCCAGTTTCATTCAAGATCTTTAGTTCCAGCTTTATCCTCAGCTAGTGCACCAGTACTGAGGTTCAGGGATGACAGTCATAATGGGGCGCCAAGCTCCAAAACCCAGGGTAGTATGAGTAGTAGTTGTACCCATCTGCTTTGCGAAGAGTGTCATAGACATCACCTAGGTATGTGTAGAGTAGACATCAATGTGTGTTTTAGATGTGGTAAGCTAGGCTACAGAATGCGAGAGTGTAGATTAATGTCTCATAGGGGAAAATATTTGCTTTAGCAGAGTCAGTATAAACATCTCTCAACTCAGTTCGGTCGCCTGAATCAGTAGGGCGCCACTTCCAGTACTACTAGTGGTCAACTCCAGAATAGATTTTATGCATTCCAGTCTCACCATGATTAGGGAAGTTCTCCTAATATAGTTATGGGTACGTTATGAGTCTTTCATCCTTATGTTTATGCTTAGTTAGATTCCGAGACTTCTCTTCTTTTGTAACCCCTATATAGCCTTCAACTCGGTATCAGACCTGGATTATTAGTAGAGCCCTCCTCAGTGTCTACCTTAGACTTTAGAGTACGGTGGTGACAGTTTATTTTAGAGTCATTGATTAAGTAGTTCACAGCTTTAGAATAATAACTTTAAGCTAAGAGGGAGATGGTAGAACAAGTAACCAAGTCTGACTTTTAGATTTTAGTAGTAAGGTCAACATGTGTAAGAAAAACAGTAGAAGGAAGATGATGCCCAACCCATTTTTACCTCAGTGAAAAGTTTTGTACTTCAGCTATCAAAGTATGTAATCGTGCCCTACATGTCATCTCTATGATCATAGATCATATTAGTACACATTATCGAAAACCATGTATGCTTATAGTTCCCAGTATAAGGAGTTCCAGTAAACTCAACATTCAGTTTTAGTACAGTCTCAGTTACCATCTTAGTTACAATCTCAGTAACAGTCTTAGCCCAGTAATCAGATCAGTACCTCATTTTATAGACTATTTCAGAATCATTTTATACGCTTGGTCATGTATTCTTAGATAATACGGTTTTTGTGAATTCATGCTCAGTTATCTTATATTACTCAGTCGGTCCCTTCCTCGTATTCATAATACTCTATAGTTCCAGTCTAGTTATTTAGACTAAGTATAGTTTAGTCTCACATGCCCAGTATTCCGTTATTAGCTATTCAGTTAATCAGATAAGTTAGTATGTTTAAGAATTCGTGCTCAACGCCCATATGAATATTTTTAGTAGTTGTAAGCAAAGTGTTGTACAGAGGTGGAGTGTATTGTTGAGAGATTATTTGAGGAATATGTCTAAGCTTGAAAATTGGTAGATACAGTGCATAAGGCTCTATCACTCTATGTTAAGATGATGTTTCGTAGGCATCGCCTCATTTTATAGAATTTTAGCCATGTTGCGATTTCTTATTCAGATGTTTTACTCAGCTCATGACAAGATCCCTTACTCCCTAAAGTCATTAGAACCTAATAGAAAGAGTGTCTTATAAATGCTCCAATTGAGTATAAGTTTTTAGTATGAGTTAGTTCATAAAACTAGCAAATTTAGTTTATCAGTCAGGCAGACAAATTTAGATGGTTTCCCATCTTTCCATCTACTCGTCCTATCCTAAAATGGAACAGCCTAGTAGCTATGAGTTTAGCCCAGTTTATGTATCATGCCTCAATTTCAGATCACAGATATTCAATCACAATTCAGTTTATAAGTGCCCCGTGCATCGTCTTATGCTTTTCCTTAGTATCTCAGCCAAGTCAGCATTCTCGAGGGACATAGTGTCCTAAGGGGGAGATGCACTATAATCCCTGAGCTTTCATGTTATAAACCTTCCATTCTCTCTTCGTGTCATGAATTTAGTTAGGGATAACGGGTACTCATAAGTTGACCCTCAGGTTCCAATCTCAGTCGTACGTCATGTATTCAAGAAAATCAGTTCAGTCCATGCATATTTGGTAGCAAAATTTAGTTTATCAGTAGTTTCAGCCATGCATTCCATACATCCTATATAAGTACAGTATGAGAACTTAGCTTGCCAGTAGTCCAATCATGTAGTCATGTTTTAGTGTGTTAGCTCAGTCTGTCAGCGTTACTTAGCCTAACCAGTCTCATTCGAGGATGAATGTTCCCAAGGGGGAGGTATTGTAATGCCTCGTGTTTACCAATCTTAAATTAACTCTTAGTACATGAGTTATCCAATATAAAAATTTTGAAATACTAAGTATATTTTGGTTTAGATCCTACCATTGCATAGGAAATTCAATTAGCTTTTCAACGATATAAAGTTCGCCCAAATCAAAAAACCAGGTGAAGAGTTAGAGCCATTTTAGTAAGACAGTATGCTACCTGAGCCATCAACGCATCGCGGAGCATGAACAAATGAAAATTGTCAATTGCAGTGTTGCTCTGCGATATTGGCACATCACGTCATATACCCAGTTCACAATTGTCAATTTTTAGTGTTCCAATGTGATGTCACTGCGTCGCAAAGAGTTTCCAGGTCTCATCCAAAGTGGCAACACGATACCACCGCATCACGCCACCATGTAGTTCTAGTTTTCATTTTCCAAAGACATGGCGCGATAGCGCCGCGTCACGCTAGGGCCTAAAATTGGGTTTTTGAGTATGAATTTTTAAGTCATTCCTACAGGTAAATAGGTATTTTTCCATGACCCTAATCAAACTTAAACATGAAATCAAGCCCCTAAATACCCTATTATCTCATTATTCATTCATTCTTCCCCAAATTAAAAGCATTCTCTCTTAAGAGGCAAAAACCCTAGCTTCAAGAATCAAGGTCAATCTTCAAAAATTTCACCAAGAACCTTCAAGGATTAATCTTCTAAGGTATGTTGGGTGTTTATCTATGGGTCCCTTTCACCCATAGAGTCCAAGAATCTGTTTTTAAAACTTCAAGATTTATGATTCATGATTTATATGTATGAAATTTGATTGTATTTATGTTTTGACATTTATTGAGTTTCAATCCATGATTAATGGTTGATTCCATGAAATTGAATAGCATGTATATTGAATTGAGTAATCCCCATGTTATAATCCATGAATTTTGCAAGTTTGGGCATTTTAATTGCCATGTTTATGTGTTATCCATGATTTAGATTCCAAGTTCCAAGAAATGATCCTAATATGTGTTGATTTAC
>NC_061111.1:243148278-243165938 GCF_002878395.1 Capsicum annuum | reverse complement strand
AAGAAATTAAAGAAAATTTGAAAGTTGGCTACTGCATTCTGTTGGCAAAGAAGATAGCCTATTTATAGGCTAAAAATAAAAGCTTCACCCTATGATAATAAGAGAAGTGTATTAACACTTGTCTTTTAACTAATTTGAGAAGAGTCACTCTTAACATAATTAAGACAAGTGTTGGCCAAGTGGCAAGAAAATGTCATGCATGTATTTTTAACCCTTCTTTCCAAGTAAAATAAAGACTTTTCAAATACACTACTATAATAAATTATTTTGAAATGAATAATTATTTTTCCTACGATCCCTACATTATTTCAAAAGAATTTATAGGAAAAAAGTTTTAACTTATTGGATTTGCATAGTCAAGATGCAGTGGGTTTGGTGTTTGATACAAGACAAATTAGCCCCCCTCTTTTAGGATCTATTCTTCAAGGACCAAACTTAAGGATCCACGACTTGATCCTTAGGAAGAAAATACGTGATTGGAGGATAGCTTGGAGCACGGGAAAATCTACATTTGATGATGTCATCCATGGAAGCATTGAGCCACGACGTTTTTGGATGATCGTTTGGGCTTCGAGAGCGCATATCCGCCAATTGCATTATTTTTGGGCTCTTGGTCACTTTTGTGCCCAAGTTGCATTTAAAGTCACCTCTGGGCCCAAATTATAATAAAATCTTTTTGGCCTATAAATAGTTAGGTTTTACTTCATTTTAGGAAAGTCGATAAATGATGAATTGAGATACAATTGCGAGTGTTTTGTTGAAATTTGTTGTGAGTTTCTTTGTTTGTTTAGAAACGTGGGTGCTCAGAAAACCGTTTTCGTTTGTGTCCTCGTAAGAGGTTAGTATTGTCGATGATTGATAGGAAGGTCTTAGGATTTGACATACCCTTTGGTTGTCCTCTCGTTATCGGTTCATGTCAATCTATCTATCTTTTACTTTATCATTCCGTTTCTTTGTTTTCTTATTTTGTGCTTTCTTATTTAATATTTTCCTTTGTTTTGGGGTCATTTTATGCTTTCGTATTTTTGCTTGTATCATTTGGTATCAGAGCTGAGCTTGATTTTGTTCCCATGAAGTTAATCTTGGGTCAATTTGTGTTGAAAATTGAATTTTGAATTTTATATTTTTGTGTTTTTGATATTAGATTCTTGTTCTCTAACACTATTTGAGTCTAAATCTCAAATTTGAGCTTAATCAGAGCTCATTTGAAGGTTCTACCATTGATGAGTTGAGTTTGAAAAAAATACTGAAATGGGTTTTCAGATCTGAGAATTTTGGATTGAAAAGTATTGGGGTTTGTTACACATACAAAAAGGAGCTTAGATTTCAAATTTGGCATGATTCCGAGTTTAAATGAGTGAGTTGGGTTTTTTGAAATCTTCATCTTTGTTCTTGATGTTCTTGGTGAAGAAGAAGCCTGAAAGTACACTTTGATCCAAAACCCTTGGTGAAAATTTTGTAAAAAATATTTTTCGATCCATAAAGGGTAAATAAGAGGTGAAGAGAATCCCAAAAAGTCACGGAATCAAAGAAATCAGCCTTGGGATGTGAAACCCAAATTGCATCGGATCTGATTGAGGTTGGAGATCTATCAACTTGGCGACAAGTTATTACTCTAGTCGTCAACTAGGTGGCAAGTTATCACTCTAGTCATCAACTAGGTGACGACCTATCAATCTTAATCATCAACTCAGTGACAAGTTGCCAACAATAGTCGTCAACCCCTACTAATTAAGGGTGACGACTAGCCTAAGTCGTCAACACAAGTCGTCTATTCACTGACAAGTTGTCAAGCTTGACTTCAACTCCCACTGGTTAAGGGTGACGACTATCCCTTATCGTCAACCTTAGTATTTAGTTAAGTGACGACCCATCAACCTTAGTCGTCACTTTGAGGAATAAACATCAATTCAACTCAACAAATTATCGTAAGCTCAATTCTTTGATTTCAAGTTTCTTTTCTTAGTTCTTAAAGTCTTTATTCAAGTCGTAAACACTAATTAACAACTATTAATGGATCTATTAGTTGATTAATTGATTCTTGAGTCCATTTTTATTTCGTTCTTTCTTTGTGCATTTTATTGTGTCTTTCTTTGCGAGTCAAGTTGTTTGACCTTCAAACTCATCATCAATAGTTGTTTCCTCTCTTTTCTCCATTGTTTAAAAGAGGTATGGGTGGAGCAACTGCTGAAACCATATTGAAAGCCCTCATGGATTTGCGACATGAATTGAATAGTTGGAAGGAGGATCAGTCACGCTTGAAAGGGAACATGGAAAAGGTGACATGTCTTACTACCCAAACCCCATCAAATGTACCCCAACCACCACAATTCCATCAACAAATGCCCCGAAACCATTATCAAGGATATCCATAAACCCAAATGCCCCACTACCAAACATCCCACTACCAAAACCCACATTCGAATCCACCTCAAGAATATATTCCCTCTATCCAACCCACTATAAACCAAACATCCCAAGGTATTGTTCTACCAATCCAAATCCACATTGAGAAAGACAATTTCAACATGGAGCCTTTGTTACCCACTAACTATGATGCTAGCATTTTACCTAGCATAACTCTTTCATTAGTGCGGGTTCATAAACAAACAATATCAAAAGAGGATGCAAGGAAAATTCCTTATGAAAATGAGCTTAAATACCTAATGGAGTTCTTACCAAAAGATTCCAAGCTTAGAGAGTATGATGAAAAGTTGACAAAAGAGTTAGATTCGAGAACGAATCCTCTTCAAGAAAGGGAGGATGATACAAGACAAATTAGTCTCACTCTTTTGGGATCTGTGATTCAAGGACCAAACCTAAGGATCCATTACTTGATCATCCTTAGAAAGAAAATACGTGATTGGAGGATATCCTGGAGAGCGGGAAAAGCTACATTTGATGATGTCATCCACGGAAGCATTGAGCTACAACGTGTTTGGATGATCGCTTGGGCTTCGAGAGAGCATATGCATCAATTGCATTATTTTTGGGCTCTTGGCTTACTTTTGGGCCCAAGTTGCATTTAAGGTTACTTTTGAGCCCAAGTTGTAATAAAGACTTTTTGGCCTATAAATAGTTAGGTTTTCCTTCATTTTAGGATTGTTGAAACTTCTGTGAGTTTCTTTATTTTTTTAGAAACGTGGGTGCTTGGGAAACCATTCCTGTTTGTGTCCTCATAAGAGGTTGGTGTTGTCGGTGATTGATAGGAAGGTCTTAGAATTTGACATACCCTTTGGTTTTCCTCTCATTATTGGTTTATGTCAATCTATCTAGCTTTTACTTTATCGTTTCATTTCTTTGTTTCCTTATTTTGTGTTTTCGAATTTAGTATTTTTCTTTGTTTTTGGGTGATTTTCCGCTTTTGTATTTTCATTAGTATCAGTGTCTTCTGGACTATAAACCAAACTTAGATCAATAAAATTTAACTTACAGAATTATCGGTGAAATATAATATTTCTACGAACTGAATAACTCTTATTGTAAGCCAGAGACCTTATCAATCACATTTTGACCATAATTTGTTGTTCAATGTAGTTTTGTGCCAATAAGCCATGCACGTGCCTGGTATTCATGAGAGCTCTTAATACTAAGGCCAAAAGGCTCATAGGAACGGCCTTATTCCACTTCTCATATAAGTGAATTCATCAACTGTACACTATTTTAAATACACCATACACAAGGAGTATGAATTCATTAAGAGTTAATAACCCATCCCTCAATTTTAGTAGCAGTTCAAGCACTCTCAGTAAGTGCACAGTGTCAATATCGACTTACTGTTACCCATATGAACCTATTTTATGGGATCTCCAATCACATAGGTTGGGTTACCATCTCTATAAACAATTATATTAGCCTTAACCCCATCTCTTTTGAGGTTTGAAGAATTAATTTTCTTTCTACAGGTTTAGTCAGTGAATCGGCCGAATTCAATTCTGACTTCACATAATTAATGGAAATTATTCCATCTCTCAGCAATTGCTTAATAACATCAGCCTCAATTTCATATGTCTACTCTTACAATTATAAGATTTATTCTTTGCAATAGCAATCGTGGCTTAACAATCACAGTGTATATACACATGAGGCACTAGATCATTTTTTTTAAAAGGATATTAGACAACAGATCATCCCTTTTAAAAGGGATATTCGCTAAGAAATTTCTTAGCCATTTAGCCTCGGTATTGGCTAACTCTAGGCTACAAACTCTGATTTCATAGTTGATCTAGCAATGATTGTCTGCTTAGTTGATCTCTATGATACTGCACCACCACCAAAGGTTAACATATAACCACTAGGGGATTTTGTCTCATCTGAATCAGTGATCTAATTTGTATCACAATACCATTCTAAAGTTGAAGGAAATCCACTATACGAGATATTATAATTCATGGTTCCTCTTAAATATTTCATCAGCCGCATTAATGCAGACCAATGCTTATTATTGGGATTATGAGTATATCTACTCAGTCTACACACAGCATAGCTATATCAGGCCTAATAAAATTCATTAAATGCATTAGACTCCCAATGATCTGTGCATACTTAGACTGAGAAACTGGGTCACCATGTTTCTTTTTTAATTTAGAATTAGTATCATAAGGAGTGGCTACAGGAGTTACCTCCCAACATTCAAACTTCTTAAGAAGTTTTTCCATATAATGTTCTTGTGACAACATTATACCATCTTCATTCCTTATAACTTTAATTCCCAATATTATATTCACTTTACCTGATTTTTCATATCAAAGTTAGTAGAAAAAAATAATTTGGTACGTTCTATAATATTTAAACATGTACAAAATATAAGCATATCATCAACATATAAGCAAATTATCACATAATCACCGTCTACCACATTTGTATAAACACATTTATCCACCTCTACAGAAGAAAAGCCGTCTTTTATTAAGACTTGATCAAATTTCCCATGCCACTATTTAGGAGTTTGTTTAAGGTCATAAATAGATTTAATTAATTTACAAACTTTATTTTCTTGTCCAGAAATTACACATCCTTCAGGTTGAACCATATAAATTTTTTATTTTAAATTGCTATTTAAGAAAGCTATTTATACATCTATTTGATGGATAAAAAACTTATGAATTGATGCCAAATAAATTAATATTTGAATAGAAGAAATTCTTATTACTGGAGAAAATGTATCAAAATAATCAATATTTTGCTTTTGAGAAAATCCTTTAGCTACTAACCGGGCTTTATATTTATCTATAGATCCATCCGAATTAAGTTTCTTTTTCAAAAATCCATTTACAACCAATCTGTTTTGTACCAGAAGATAAATCAGTTAAACTCATGTACTATTTTTCATAATTGAATCAAATTCAATTTTTATTGCCTCCTTCCAAAATTTAGCATCTGAAGAAGATACAGCTTCAAAATAATTTAATGGTTCATCATCAACAAGAAAAGTTTAAAAATCATTTTCATAAGAAAAATATTCTTTTCTAGGCCTTTTGCTCCTTTTCAATTCCTTGGTATTAGAGGCAGATTCATTTTCTCTTTCAACGGATGCATGAGAGATTTTATCACATAATAGAAAAATATGTTTAAGGAATTCAACATTGTCTCAATTATAGTATTACTATCAAGTACATCACTTTTAATTACAAGAAATCTATATGAAACACTATGTTTAGCATATGCAATAAGCATGCACTTAGCAGTTTTAGAACCTATTTTCCTCTTTTTAGGTTCAGGAAGAAAAACTTTAGCAAGACAACTCCACACTTTTAAATTTTTCAAATTAAGTTTATAACCTTTCCATAATTCATAAGGAGTTTTACAAGTTCTTTTATGAGGAATTCTATTTTGTAAATGACATGCAGATAAAATAGCTTCACCCCACAAATTATCAGGTGCATTAGAGCTAATTAACATAGAGTTCATCATTTCTTTCAATGTCCTATTCTTTCTCTCAGCTACACCATTAGACTCAGGAGAACAAGGCGGAGTTACTTTATGAACAATACCTTCTTTTTCAGAAAAAACATTTAAGGATACATATTCTCCAACTCTATCAGATCTAATTTTTTGATTTTTCTACTAAGTTGATTTTCAACTTCAGATTTATAAGACACAAAAGCATCAAATTCATCATCTTTATTTCTAAGCAAATACAACTTAGTAAATCTAGAGAAATCATCATTAAAAGTTACATAATATCTTTTACCACCTCTTGTCATAGTTTGTTTTAAATCACCCAAATTAGTGTGAATCAAAGATAACATTCCAGTTTCTGTATTAACTGAAAAACATGACATTTTAGTAATTTTAGCTTCAGCACATATTTCACATTTATCGAAATTACTTGAATCTAAACCAGATATTAAACCAAATGATTGCATATTCTTTATATATTTAATATTAATATGTCCTAATCTAGCATGTCATACAGAAATAGACTCAATCATATAAGCAAAAGTTGATGCATTATCTTTGATAATATTAAGTACATAAATTCCATGGTTACAATAGCCTTTTCCCACAAATACATTATTTTTTGTTAAAATAATCTTATTAGATTTAATAGAAATTTTCATTCCAGCTTTATCCAGCAAAGCCACAAAATCAGGTTTGCTCGCATTGTAGGAACATGTAGCACATCCATGAGGGCTAAAGTTTTTTTCGAAGTAAGTTTTAGGACCACTTTACCCTTGCCTAAGACATTGGCAGTTCTCGAGTCTCCAAGGTAGACCACTTCACTGTCATCTCCTATTGATGTATAGGAGGCAAATACTTCTCGATTTGCACAAATGTGTTGAGTAGCCCAGAGTCTACCACTCATTTTTTTATATGTGCCAACATATTCACTTGAGAAATAACAATTGCAATTATTTAAACTCCTTCAGCTAAATTAGCTTTGGGAGGATTTCTCATTTCTTTGTTATTTCTCATTATGTGCCTACATTGAGCAGCATAATGACCTGATTTTCCACAAGCAAAACAAGTGCATTTTCTATTCTTAAGATTGGGTTATTAGGCTTTTAACCTTAAGACTTATTACCATACCTTCTGTTGATGTGTTGACCTTATACTAAATTTAATTTAAGCGCAACCTGTTTAGCTTTAAATGACTCCTTTCTGTTGGTATCTTCAATTAGAATATGAGTTATTATTTCCACATTAGTAAAGTTTTTCTGCTTATGTTTCAAGTTATTTTTATAGTCATTCCATGATTCAGGCAATTTTTCAATCAATACTCCAGCAACAATTTTTCTGGTAAAGTGATCTCCTCTGCCTTCAAATCTTCTAGCAATTTTTTATATTCATTTATTTGAATTTTCATTTCTTTCACATCACTCATTTGCCAGTTGTAGAAATTTTCAACCACAAACTTTTGTTTTATTGTATTTTTAGCCGTGAACTTTTTGATTAGAGTTTTCCAAATGAGTTTTGCTTCTTTGCAACTGCAATACACATCAAATAGTTCATAAGAAATTATTTGTAAAATAGTATGACGACATACCTTATTGGCGTATTGCCATGATTTTAAAATTTGGCTATCAACGTCTGCACCACGTATTTGTGGCAAAGCATATGCAACACCACGAACATCAAGTAGTGAAAAAATTCTTCTTGCCACCTTTTAAAGTTTTCATTAGCAAATATTTCAATATTTGAAACATCAGGAAATGACTTAGCATATGGTAGAATAACCGGAACAGGAGTATTAGGAGTTGTGTCGGTAGTAGAAGTACCAGGAGTAGAATTATTTTCCAGAGTTTCTTAGATTATTGGGGAACAATGCTAAATAATAATAGCAATATTATTTAACTATTAACAAAATAATAATATTAGCAGTACAATGACATAATAGTGTATAATAATAATAATACTAAAATAATAATATTATAACCGATATAATGGTAATATAATTTCTTATTAACGAATTAATGATACTGAATATTAAATAAATATTACTGAAATATTATCTTAAGTTATATATTAATTATACTTGAGTCGTGCTAGGCACTGTCCTAAGAAACTATTTCAGCAGTGTGAAATGTTTCTCCATGATTAAACAAGTATTTCCCTAATTAATCAGAGGATACAGGAATCAATAAAATTATTAATACAAATACCAACAAGTTAATTTAGAAAATGATATAACTAATAGAGCCCTTTAATTAAATATATAATAACATAAAGAAGGGGCGAAAGAAAGGAGAAAATGAAGAAGTAAGAAATTAAAGGAAATTTGAAAGTTGGCTACTACATTTGTTGGCAAAGAAGGTAGCCTATTTATAGGCTAAAGATAAAAGCCTCTTCCTATGACAATATGACAAGTGTATTAACACTTGTCTTTTAACTAATTTGAGAAGAGTCACTCTTAACATAATTAAGATAAGTGTAGGCCAAGTGGCAAGAAAATGCCATGCATGCATTTTTAATAGGGAATTTTTCAGAAATAGCGGTACTTTGCTATAAAATTCCTCTTCAATAACCATAGTTTACATAATTACCATTTATAGTCATTGTATTCGATTCCCAACCATTGTATTCACTTTTACTAAGTGATTTGTATTCATAAAAAAATAAATACACTACATATTTAGTCTCGCCAAAAACACTACCATTATTGTTTTTATTTTTTATATTTTCTTCTTTTTCGTATTTTTCCCCTTTTTTCTTCTTCTTTTTTCTATTTTTTCCTATTTTTCTTTTTTTTTATTTCTTTCTTTTTGTTTTTTCTCTCTCTTTAATCTCTTACTTCTATTTCTCTTTCTTCTTTGATTTTTTTGTTTTCTTTTTTGTACTTATTATCTTTATCATTTTTTTCTATTCTATTTTATATTTTTTTTATTTTTAAAAAATAGAACTAGTCGAGCACAAGTCATGAATGATAACGTAAATATCATAATTGTTTATCGTATTTGTAGTCACACCGTAATTTATATTTTTGTATTCATTGATACAACTATGTTTGTATTTGTATTTTAAAGTCCGCGCTTGTATTAGTATTTAATAGTACGCATTTGTATTTATATTTTATAGTTCGCACTTGTATTTGTATTTGTTAATTTGCACCATCATTTATATTCTATATAATTCACACTTGTATTTCAAAGAACTGTTTGTATTTGTATTTTATAATTGACTGCATATTATATTGGATTATATTTATATTATGGTTTTATTGTGTTTGTTTATTTAGATTATATTTGGATTATACTTGTATTTGTATTCTATTTTCGTCGATACTTTTTTATTTTTAAAGAATTATTTTGTATTTGTAACTTGATTGCATATTGTATTTAGCCATGACTATGTATAATTTATCATTTGTAATTGTATACAAATAAGTAAATGCATTAATTATATTTTCTTGATTCTAAAATATATAAATATGTAATGTATCATTTGATACAAATATATCATTTTATATTTGTATATCAAAATTATCATTCATATTTGTAAATAAAAAAATATCAGTTGATACAAATACAATTACAAACAAATAAAATAAATGATTTTACAAATACAAATATAATATGTATTTGTATATATTGTATTTGTATAAAAATTTGAATTGTATTTATTTGTATCAATAAATACAATTCGTATCAATAAATACCAACAAGTATTCGTAGAAAGAAAATCAATCGTTTCTTTTCAATAATTAAAAAATAGAAATGATATGTTATAGTTCGCATTTGTATTTGTATTTTATAGTTCGCACTTGTATTTGTATGTTATAGTTCGCATTTGTACTTGTATTTGTATATGGCTCAAGCGGTTCTTTCAAAAGCTTAGATTGCACCAAATGGAGTATGTTGTCTATTTTGACAGTCGAAGTGCAATAGACTTGAGCAAGAACTCCATGTATCATACAAGAATAAAACACATTGATGTGACGTACCATTGAATTCGTGAACAAGTGGACAACGAATTGTTACATGTTAAGAAGATTCACACGAGTGAAAATCCTACAGATATGCTGACAAAGGTGGTGTCAAAAGACAAGTTCAAATTGTGCAAAGAACTTGTCGGTATAAGCTCTCTCTAAGAAGACGGAGATACCTCTTTCATATGCATGGGACTGAAGGGATATATTTGTGAGGTCCAGCCAATAAATGTCATTGAAATTTGCCCATAAATCTAAGAAGATGTTTTTTTTTTCTTAGGCAAAAATTCAAGGGTGGTAGGAGTGATATATGACCACCATCCAAGTAAATCTTTCATATAGTAAAATTGAACTTTTGTTTCTCTAGTGGCGATGTCATCAATGACATCAGTAGCAGCATTAGCTATTAGAGAAAATTGAAGGAAAGGTGTCTTTTAAGTCTTGAATGAAGGATTGGTGACATTAACAAACTTAAAGGGTCAAACATCATTAGGAAACTTGATTAAGTTAATCGTGGACTTGATTAATATTTTCAAAACTTTCTAATCTTTTTAAAAATATAAATCAACCCAACTCATACCTTTCTTCAATCCAAATCGACCAGTCTCGCTTCTCTCTCTCTTTCAACACCTCCTCTCAACTTTCTCCCAGCCAACAGTTCTATAAATTTTTCCTTTCAATCCTCGGTGACTTCAACATCCGACGACAAATAGTTGGGCTTCGAGTTTCTTTCCGACTCCAACCTTCAATTGACGTAACAGCCTTACTCTCTGGCCATAATAGCTTTGAATTCTTCAACCTTCAATCGATATGACAGCCTTGGTCTCCGGCCACAACAGCTTTGAATTCATCATCGTTCCTTTTCTTCTTTTACAAGTAAAATTTATGGCCTTTTTAGTTTTGAAGAAAATGAGGAACTTGAGCCAACTTCTCTTATAGTATTGGTTAACAATTTTAATATTTGTTGCTTTAATTTGAAATATGGTCTGAACAAAATTCTAATTTCTGGTATTTTTTCTCTTCTCTTTTCGAAGTGAATTATGATTTTTTGTTGTTTGTTGCCTTTTTTGAAGTTTGATTTTTGTTGTTTGTGTTTATAAAAACAAAACAACGATTTGGGTTGATTTGTTCTGTTCTTGTTCTTGGTAAAAATGGTGGTATTGCTATTTTTCTGTTGAATAAAATTGTGCTACTATTTTTTATTTTATCCAATAGATTATCGATCTGCTGCAACATATTAACCATATGATGAAACAAATTTGTGAAATGATGCAACAGATAAACGATCAGATGCACCAGAGGAACCATTAGATTACAATTCTGATATAACAGATTAATCATCTGATACAATATATTCAGAGGCGGATCCAGGATTCTGAGGTTCGGAGTGCCACGTCCTATGAACAGTAGCACCATATTTACGTAGGAGAAAAGACGAATAACCGTTACTCCTAAAAATTCTTATTTCTAAAAAAAGAGATGTTTTACCAAGTTATTTAGAAAAAATAAGTGTTTTGGAGAGTAATAAATGCAGTTTTTGGAGATTAAAAATATAGTTTATTCCCTGGAAAATTACTTTTAAAAAAATATTTTTTAGAAAAATACTTGATTAGACCTAATTATTGCTCAAAAGTGTTTTTAATATTTACTAATTAGAAACATATTTCTCATAAAAAAAACATTTAAAAGTGCATTCGCAAAAAAAAAGTTGAAAAATAAGTGGATTAAGTAATCACATATTGATTATTGGTCAAAGTACTAGTACTAGCTCATTGGTATATTTTAATGCTTATAAAGAAGATGTCTAGGGTTCAAATCTAAGGAGACACAATGTATTTTGAAACATTTTGAAATGTCTTCAAAAACAATTGTGCAAAATATCGTGCAATACCAGATTCGAACTTGGGACTTCGGTAACAACTCCCGTGCCCTTTGCCATCTGCACTACACCAAACATGTTAATGTGGGTGCCATGCTTTAAATTTATACTATATCTGACATATATATACCTATATAGTGAGAGTTTTTACCGAGATGACCGGTTGTCATGGCACCCTCAAGCTACTATATAGATCCACCCCTGAACATATGTATCATATAATGCAACAGTTTAACTATCTGATGCAAGAGATTAACCACATATTGCAACAGATTAAGCATCGGATAAAAAATTTAATACAACTGATTAACCATATGATGCAACGAAAGAACCATCGGATTAATGATATGATGCAACAGATGAAGCTTCTGTTGGATAAAATCATATAAACTCTTACAACAGGACATGTCCAAGACATGATTTTTCCAATTTATCATTCATCTGCCATGATAGACGACCCAATGTTGGAAGAAATCTAAATAATATTGACCGTTGATAACTGTTCCAATAAATCACTCATGTGTTACAACAGATGTGTGACCTATCGTATAGACCATTCATCTTTCTCAATGGGTGAGTGATATGTTTTGTATTGTCGCAATAAATTACTCAGTCGTTGCTATAGGTTAGTTAACTATTCTGACAGATCACTCATATGTTGCAACAGATGTGTGATCTATTGAACAGACCATTCATCTTTCTCAACAGATGTGTGATATGTTTTGTATTGTCGCAATAGATTACTCAGTCATTGCTATAGGTTATTTAACTATTCTAACAGATCACTCATATATTGCAACAGATAATGTTGCAACAAATATGTGATCTGCTACACAGACTATTCATTTTTCTCAACAGGTGAGTGATATGTTTTGTATTATTGCAACAGATTACTCATCCGCTGCAATAGGTTATTTAACTGTTTCAACATATCACTCATGTTGCAATAATGTGTGATCTGTTGCATAGACCATTCATCTGTCTTAAAAGATGAATGATACGTTTTGTATTATTTCAAAAGATTGCTCATCCGCTGCAACGGGTTTGTTATATGCTCCAACAAATATATTACTTGGTGCAACAGATAAGTGATCTGTTGGAACTGTTATTTTACTGTTTTGCTTGTTAGATTTACTGTTATCCTTTTTTAACGATGTATTAATCAACTATAATATATTTTCTTATGTTCCTGTTAATTTTAGATAATATGGCTCCCAAAATAATAGAAGTCGAATCTAGTCCAAGTAAAGGAACAAGTGAAGCAGCTAGGCTACATCCACTACTCTATGATCTTACTTTACAAGCGTTATCTCAATCAGGAGCAGAATATGATGAACACAGAGAGGGGGAATATTTTAAAAGAGATGATCCAAATGCTAATAGCCCTTACACTGAAGAGTTGGTCAAAACCTTCATCATTGATCATTATCCTGTGAGAATGTAGTGCGATGGTGCCACAGATTTAATGGGTGATTTCGTGGTTAAGTCAGCCATGGGAAAATCTTTTGACGCCTTCAGAAAAATACTTCAAGAATAAAAATTGGATGCTTATTTCTATGACAGCTGCTTTGGGAAATATCTTGATTTATCGGAGGACAAAAATTCTCGTTTCCAAATGAAAATAGTATATGAACTTCTCAAGCGTAGGTTTATGTATGAAAGCAAAGATAAGATGGATGAGGTCTGGATAAATTACTGTAGCATGCCTGTTTATTTTGGTTGGAAGGAGTTTTCCATAGTTAGTGGACTAAAATGTTATCCTCTTTCTCAAGTTATACCTATTCTAACCCAAAAAAGCACCCCGCACACCCAAAAAGGCAAAGTAAAGTCGTGTGATCATGCTGAACTGGTGTCCATTATTGGTCCAAGCTTTTAAAACAAAATTTGATAAAAGCATTGAAAGGTAAAGAACTTTCAAAGAAGCACAAGAAGTCGTTGTGCTTGGTTTGGTTTGTACATAATATTCTTTGGGCGAGAGACGGTAACAACAACATAAGTGTTGGTTTAATAAAGCTCTCCGAGGATCTTCAGGCATTTAACAACTATCCTTGGGGATATGAAAGCTTCAAAATGATTGTCCAATATTTGTTGACTCCATTAGCGCCAAAGACAGTCAACTTATATGGCTTTCCATGGTCTTTCATGGTAAATATTTTGTTTCTTTCATTTATTATGATATCATTCATTTTTTCACTCAATAATAGTTTTGATTTATTGGTGTTATTTTATAGGCTTGGGCATTTGAAGCCATTCCTCATTTGAGACAACAGGTGAACTACCAGGAAGAAGTTTTCTATCCAAGAATCTTGAGATGGGTTTCTGCCAAAACTGATAAAAATGCAAAATTTCTTGATCTCTTCAACCCCTCGAAGGATGCAGTAAGTATAATTATAATTAAGTTTTTTTTAATTAATTATTTTTTTGAATGATCTAATCATCATTCTAATATATGTAATAATGTATGTTAGATTGTGCATCAATCGCTAGTTCCGACCAATCGAGAGTTGAAGATGTCATTTTTTCTTACTTTACGGCCTGTGTAAACTTTATTGGACCCTAAGATCATCGACAGAATAAAAATGGAATTGTTTGGAGAAACAACTAATACAAGAAAAATAATTTTGGAGGGTGGGCTTGTTGTTGTTGTTGATGGTCTTAGTGGTAATGGAGCTATAGGTGGTGGTAGTGGTGCTTTATGGGTGCTAATGATGCTCCTCTTACAGTATTTAAACCAAACCATTATGAGTATGATCATACTGGTTATACAGATTTTGCCTCTCCCAGCGAATGTTCTGAATGCAAATGTCAAGACTGTAGGGTGAAACATGATATAGTGATTAATGTTATTAATGCATTAACTTCGTCTGTAAATGAATTGACATCTAAGAGGGGTGTCATTCCATTAAAGAGGATTTTATTTTCATCCACTCCATTAGAGATTAAAGCTAAGAGGAGAAGGGAAGTGATTTCCAAGGCATTATCAAACTCCTCTGTTCGTGTGTTGCACTGAGCAATGTACAATGTTCAAAGGAGAGTAGCACGAGCTAAATAAGGTGAATATATATGTCTTCCAACTAACAAATAGACATATTTATGTTTCAACACATGACACATCTTCTGAAAATCATCAAATAGATATATGCATCTGTTGCAATAGTTTTCTAACTTATTGCACTAGATAAAGTACCTATTGTGACATATGTATCGTCTATTTTAGCAAATCAAACAGCTCTTCGTACTACTTTTATTTGTACCAATAGATGACCTATCTACTGCAATAGATGAGTCATATGTTACAACAGATGGTTCATCCATTGGAAATTATCATACAGGTCTTCCTCAGGTAGAAATTTGACCCATCAATTGATTCATTATTGCAACAGAAATATAATCTGTTTGGGATAATTTAAAATGGGAGGAAGACCTGTTTGATTTTCTAGAACAGATAAGTTATCCTTTTTCATTTTCTTGTATCTCGGTGATTAGCATTGACCAATTTTAGCTTTCCAGGTAGATGTAGAAACCACTGTTAAACAACATTAACAATATGCTACTCTACTCTTTTTATGGAAATACGGAGAACAGAAAGCGCAGAAACAGTACGTAAGCGATAATAAAGATCCACGACGAGCAAAGCTGAATTTTATAGCACCGGATAAAGAACAACTTGTCCATATTGAGTAGATATTTATAGCTTGAGTCTGTCAAAGTAATAAAATCACCCCTCCTTAGGACTCCTTGGCATCAATACTTAAATTGTTGATGTATTTGTTGAGATCTGTACCCATAATAATTTTTTTACATTTCATTTATTCGTTGATTTTATTTCAGCTAATTTCTTAAGGCTTCGATTTATTTTATTTTGTCCATGAATTTTATTTTTTCCTTTGATTTGTACTTATTAATTGAAATGTATACTAGATTCAAATATTGCAATTGATAATGTATGTGTTGCAACAGAAGTCACATTTGTTGGAAAATATCGAACATATTTGACATATGTTGCAACAGGTAGGTAATCTATTGGAATTTATCAACGGGTCTTACCACTACTGCAACAGATAGACTTAGATAGAAACACCGACATAATGCAACAAATAGCCAACCTATTACAACATATAAACTATATATCAGAACAGATAGAATATATGTTATAACAGATGGAGAATCTGTTGCATTATAAAAATTTAACTTTTATTAGACATAAAAAAATTGCCACTACATGTGAAAAAGTGAAAGTGAATTGAAATAAAAAAGGTGGAACCCATCGACAGTGTTCAGTTCAAACACCTAAGATAAAATAGGCATCAAGTAGACAGTGATCATTTTAAATACATAAAATAAAATAGGCACAAATGTGTCAGGTTGGCACTTTTTACTGACTTGGCGTCCGATTTTGCCCCCAACGATAATTTTTTTCCCCAATGTCTTATATATTCATCTTCTTCCTAAAATTTAACCCTAAATTTCCAAATCTTTTTCGTCTTCGTCATTTTTTTATCTATCTAAATTCTTCAAATTATTTGCATTTGGTCTTTCTTTTCTTCATTTTTTTTTTTCATTTTTTCCAACTGAGCTTGACAATGTCGAGCGCATCTTCCACTGTTTTTTGTGATAACAATTTTTAGTATTGTAAGTGCGGTCATGAAGCTCTATTGAAGACTTCTTGGACTCAACAAAATCCAGATCGTAGGATTTTTACTTGTAAGATTTCAAAGGTAATATTTTTTTATTTAATTAGTTGATTAATTATTGACTTGTAATTATTTTATAATTGTGTTCTTATTTTTGTAAAAATTGGGTGGATGCGATTACTTTGATTGGTATGAAGAACGACACCCTTTACAAAAAAATTGTATAATCTGGGGTTTGTTGAAGAAAGTCAAGGCTTCTTAAGAGAAACAAAATCGAGCAAGAAGATACTACATAGTTGTCGTTATTGCTACTGGTTTGGTGGTGTTGGGCACATGAATTTTCAAGCCTAATTACTGAAATTTTCATGGCGTTGTATTTGCTACTGGTTTGGTGTTGTCGATCACATAGATATTCAAGCGTGTAATTGCTGCAAAATATCAAACAGATTTAGGCACATGTTGTAAAATTTAGATCATCTGTTGGAAATTATCAAACAGGTCTTCCCTCTGTTGCAACAGATTAGACTTAGATCAGATAAAAATAACATCGACATAATGCAACAGATGACCAACCTATTGCAACAGTTAAACTATCTGTTCTGACAGATAAAATATATTTTACAATAGATTGACAATCTATTTCATTATAAAAAAACTCAACTTTTATTCTATCAGGAAAAAACTATTGACACTACATGTACATGTAATTTAAAGTAAAGTGGAGTGTGACTTGAAATAAAAAATTATTATTTCACAGGCTCTTCTGTATACACAGGCTCCAAGCGTCCAGTTAGTACCCCATAAGCCCAGACTTCTTGCAGGTTTGCCAAAGCATTGCCGCACAGAAAGGTTGTTGGGTCGGCCATTCTTGTGCCGATCAATAAACATTCGATGTGTACAAGAGCGTGCGAGCCGCTCGCGTAACCGGCATTATTTTTTGGAAGGATCATGCCATTGTTTCGACTGCCATAATCCCATGATTTATTTATCAACACTTTCTTTGGAAAATGATTCATCAGTTTACTCTCCCTCAACAAGATGGGCAACAGCTCCATCAGTGGCTCCATGAGAAGAAAAAGATCGACATCATCGATGAGAGGTTCGTTGCATTTATAAACATTGATCTTTCCCTCCTCGAGTAGTATCTCAATATCCCAATAATGTATGACCTTCACGCTAATGACTACAATAACCTCTTTGCCTCTGTCCAGCTCTTGCCATGTGGATTTAGCCTCTCTCTCTAACATATTTTATCATTTCTTCTTCATCCCAGTCCAAC